>NW_026705536.1:300000-581660 GCF_029867415.1 Vicia villosa
CGTTGGGGTTCTCAAAAATTAAAAAAGAATTCTATACTGGTGTGGGTAAAGAGGTTGACTTTTCAGATTTGGCAAAAGCTTTGGGGTTATCTGCTGCGGAATTGAAGACTAATTACAAAACTGATGGGGATGTGCATGGGATCAAAAGATCTTACTTAGAAAATCAAGCTTTAATGTATGCTCAAAAGAAACAATGGGACATTTGTGGACATTTATTAGCTCTTTTGATTTTTGGAGTTGTCTTATTGCCAAAAAATGTTGATTATGTGGATCCCGCTGCCATTCATGCTTTCACTTCCTTTAAGGTTCACGGAAAAGATCCTACTCCGACTATCCTCGCTAATATTTACTATGCTATCCATACAAAGTACGAAAAGAAGAGAGGAATGCTATTTTGTTGTGTCCACTTGCTATATTCTTGGTTGACTTCACATCTCTATAAAGCTAGTGGTCTTATCAAAGAATTGACTAGAAATGATTGGGCTCAAAAGCTAAGGGCTCTTAAAGCGGATTCTATCCTATGGTATGCAAAGAAATTAAAATCTGATAGGATCATTTACAAATGCGGAGATTTCGACAATGTGCCATTAATGGGGACTCTTGGTTGTATTAATTATAACCCCGTTTTAGCATTACGTCAATTAGGACATTCTATGGATAGTGAACCTTCCAAACAACAAATAGAAGAATTGATCTTGCATGATAATGGGAAAGGTGAACCAAGAACATTGAAGAAAGTAATTCAAGCTTGGAGTCAGGTCCAAAGAAAATATTTTGGGCCAAAGAATGCAATTGCAAAAGCACCTTACACCGCATGGGTTCAAGAAAGAGTTGGGAAGATTTTGCTTCCTTTTGTTGTGGATCCCGCATACAAGCCTGATTCTCCTGATCTTGTTCCTCTATCCATCGAAGAGATAGAAGGGATCAAGGCTGCCCTAGAGGCGTCCCGAAAAGAAAAAGAGAAGTTAGAACTTGATTTGCATCAACTTACCAACGAAAGGAGCCAACTACGCTTCGACCTTAAGGATAAGAACCAAGAACTTCAAGCAATGAAGGAAGAGAATGATAGACAAAGGAGTAAAAGGAAGCGTGCAACTGAAGGGTATTTAAGTGCTAATTTTAATTTAGAGGCTCATGATGAGAGGTTGGAGCAAGCTAATGCGGAAATTGCAAGGTGGAGAAGGCGTTATGAGAAGGCTTCCCATGACAAAGCGGAATCCGAGAAAAATCTAGAAGCTGTAGTCTTTGAATTAACTGATAGAACTAAGGATCAAGAAGAGGAAATAAGGAACCTCAAATATGATCTTCAAGAAGCTCGCAATTCTGAACAACAAGAGCGCGCAAGAAGATTAACCACGGAAGAAGAACTTTTACAGCGCACTGGTGAGTACGAAAGAGCATTTCAAGCTATGGTATCACTTCGGGAAGTGTTTATGAGAGAAAAAGAGATACACGAGGCAGCCTTGAACGAAAGAGACTATTGGAAAAGACTCTACACAATTGTTTCTACGGCAAGTGAGCATGTGAGCATGGTTCCTAAGATGCTTGAAGACTATGAGAAATGTCGCGATGATTATGATAAGCTAGTCTTCTTGTGTAATGATCTAATCCTGGATATTCCAAAAAGTTTGGAAAGAGCAGAATCCTCTCCCATCATCCTTCCTAAAGTCGTCAAAGAGTTTATGGAGCTTTGTAGGAGCATGGTGGACAAGTTCAAAGAAGACATCCAAAGGCGTTCTTAGCTTTATGTTATTTCCTTGTTGCTTTTATTTCAAGTACTTTTAATTTAATTTATTTTGAGTATTTTTTAATTTCAGTTTCCCTTCCTCTTTTGTAAACCAACAATGAAGTGGTATTTCCTTTCAATTAATAAAGTGTGGTT
This sequence comes from Vicia villosa, assembly GCF_029867415.1. Lineage (NCBI taxonomy): Eukaryota > Viridiplantae > Streptophyta > Magnoliopsida > Fabales > Fabaceae > Vicia > Vicia villosa. Next base: position 301,883 of record NW_026705536.1, read on the forward strand.
ATTTTCGCATTTACTTATTGTTCTTATAATATTCACCGAATAAATATATGCAAAAAAAAAAAAGAAGAAAAAGAATAAAAAAAAAGAATGTATATTTACTATAATAATGTGGATAAGACATGAACATAGCATAAGCATAACATTCATATCATGCATGTCATATTTAATTACCAAGCATTAAAGAAAAACTATCTTCATCTCCAGTCACACCATTGCAACTCAACCGGTAATTCAGACAAGATCTCAAAAGAAAAGGGCAATGGAACAATTGGAACAGAACCAGGCCGCCCTTCGTGAGGAAATGACCCAACTAAAGGGTACTGTTGAAGACCTCCAGGGAGGAATGGCCCAAGTGCTGAGCTTCATGAAAGACCTCAAAGATAAGCAAGACAAAGCTAAGGAAGTTCATGATCAGTATGAAGAGATACCTAAGGATGGAAACCCATTGTTAGGATATGTTAAGGGTCATGACCCTCACAAGGAAAAAGCTCACTCCTCAAAAAGGGTTACTACGACCCATGAAGAGGGAGAGGCCTCTCAAGAAGGATTTATCCCTACTACTCAAAAAGAAGGGACGTCTCGCACAGTTCGCATTCCAATCAACAATCCGCTTAGGGATGAGGACTACTTGGATCTACAGTATGGGGACACTAATGACACAGATCAAGTCCCTCAACCAAAGCTGACCTCTGCTGATTCTGGGGAGAATTCCAAGGAGAGTGAACAAATCAAGGCGCTGGAAGAAAGGATGAAAGCAATGGAAGGATATGATGTCTTCGATGTGGATACCTATGAAATGAGCTTGGTGCCGGATTTGACTATTCCTCATAAATTCAAGATACCCGATTTTGAAAAGTACAAGGGACTCTCTTGTCCGAAGAGTCACTTACGCATGTATGTGCGAAAGATGGCTGCTTATGCTCAAGATCAAAAGTTGATGATGCATTTTTTCCAAGATAGCTTGAGTGGAGCATCGGTTGACTGGTATATGCAATTAGAGAAGTCTCACATCCGAAGCTGGACCGACCTCGCTAATACGTTCCTAAAACAATATAAATACAATTTGGACATGGCACCCGATCGGATGCAACTCCAAAATTTGTCACAAAAGAAAGAGGAATCGTTCAAGGAATACGCACAGAGGTGGAGGGAAATGGCTTCCCGAGTCCAACCTCCCCTGTTGGAAAAAGAACTCGTAAAAATGTTCATGGCTACATTACAAGGGCCATACTATGATAAAATGGTAGGGAGTGTGTCCTCAGGGTTTTCAGATCTAGTGGTTATTGGTGAAAGAATAGAAGACGAAATTAAGAGTGGGAAAATACAAGGAGCATCGTCTAACTCTTATCACTCAAAGAGGCCCACCTCAACCTTTGCTAAAAAGAAGGAAGGAGAGACTAATGCTGTAGGGCATCAGGAGAACAGACCTCCCATGTCATATCCACCATAACAAAACCGGTTTCAGGGGGGACAAAGGAGATTTGATCCGCTACCTACTTCCAAGAAAGAAATTCTGAAATATTTAATAAATGAATCCTTGGTGGAAGTTAGACCATTGCCACCTCCTCCTCCAGGCAAACTCATGCCCAATTACAAACCGAATGAAAGGTGTGAATTTCACGCCAATTCTCCCGGACACACCCTGGAGAAATGTTGGGCCTTCAGCCACATCGTTCAGAATTTAATTGAATCAGGGGCAATCGCCTTTGACAAACCCAATGTGAAGACGAACCCGATGCCACACCATGAAGGCGCAGTCAATGCAATAGAAGTTGTCGATGAGCAAGAGTTGGTTCAACAACGGAACTCCCCCATAGATGCACTTAAGAGGTATCTTCTTATAAAGGGGTTTATCCTAGAACATAACGAAGCTTTCAAAGACACCTTGCAAAGGCACATGGATCAAGGGTTGATCCAGCTGGAGGAACACCCTGAGGAGGAATATGTGGCGATGGTGGAGAGAAACGAGCCTCTAATGATACCTGCACAAGGGGCAAGAAAACCGTTGATTATCCCATGCTCTAGACCACCACTGGTAATACCTGTACAAGAGCACACTAGGATCATCCCAATCAGAGGACCATACCCTTTGGACAAGATGAAAGCAGTACCGTGGAAGTACGAGACCGATACCAATACTGCAGTGTCAAGCATTGTTGGACCTGGGGGCATGACCCGTAGCGGGCGCATATTCAAAACTACGCAGGCACCACCAACGTCTAGTGAAAACTTGACACAATCTGGAGAACAAGTTGTTACGAGACCAAGTGATGAGGCTGAACCTAAGGATAAAGAAACTTTTAGTAAGGATGCTGAGGAGTTTCTCGCCCTGATTAAGAAGAGTGATTACAGAGTGGTGGATCAATTTCAGAAGACACCCTCTAAGATATCGCTCTTATCACTATTGATACATTCTGAGAAACATCGAGATGCTCTGATGAAGATCTTAAACGCTGCCCATGTTACCAAGGACATTACAGTCAACCAGTTTGACGGAATGGTAGCAAGTCTAACTGCTGGGGCATGCCTGGGCTTCAGTGACAATGAGCTGCCCCTACAAGGAAGGTCACACAACAAAGCCTTGCATATCTCCATGCAATGTGGGAAGGCCCATCTGGCTAGAGTTTTGATTGACACGGGATCATCTTTAAATGTGATGCCAAAAGCGACACTTGACAAGATAGCCTTAGAAGGATTGGTAGTTAGACCAAGTCGTCTGGTGGTAAAAGCATTTGATGGATCACAGAGCCCAGTATTAGGAGAAGTGGATTTACCGGTTGTGATTGGTCCTCATACCTTCTGCATCAATTTCCAAGTGATGGAAATTGAGCCAGCTTATACCTGCCTACTAGGACGTCCTTGGATCCACGCAGCTGGGGCAGTCACCTCCACCCTCCATCAGAAATTAAAATTTGTGAATGGGAACTCTATAGTAACCATCAATGGAGAAGAGGATATATTTGTCAGCAATCTAAACTCATACAGATATATTGAGGCTGGAGACGAAGCATTGGGTACCGCATTTCAAGCTCTAGAAATTGCAACCGCTATCACACTACCAGTGGAGAAGATAAGAAGGGCGGTGACATCGTGGAAGGATCTACAAGACACAGATGCTAAAGGATGGGGCAAGCTACCAGAGGTGTCAGAGAAAAAAGATCGCTCAGGGTTAGGATATCAACCCACCAAGTTCAAAAGCATCAAAAAGGAGGAACAACAATTCCCCCCAATAATGCAAACTTTTGTGAATGGTGGGTATGAACATGTAGCTATGGTGTCCAACAAGGATTCTCGAGAAGGGACATCCAACTTCATCCGAGAAATCAAACCAGGAGAACAGCTACAGAATTGGACAAGCATGGAGATACCGGAGATAGTTTTCATTTCAAAGTAATTTGCTTTTGTGTGTTTTATTTCCCTTTTTCAAATAAAAAAAACAATAAAGCTCATGCCTCGCCCGAAGCATAGAGTTAGTTTGTAAGGGCCCCATTTACTTTCAAGTTCGAAGTTTATTAATAAAATTGTCTTTGCATTTTGGTATTGAAAACATTGTCTTTTCTCGCATTTATTCCTTTTCCATTTCTGAAAATGACAAATAAATTTCTTGCACAAACAAAGCACGTTCACATCTGCATACTAAAAGAAAACAAAACATAAAACATGTGCAGATCACCTTCTGACACCACCGATAATAATACTGCTGAGACTCTATACAAACTCGAGGCTCTCGCTAATCAGGCTGAAGAAGGGGATGAGGAAGACGATGAACTTCCGGAAGAGTTGTCAAGGTTAGTGGATAAGGAATCCAAAAGCATGCTCCCTCCACAAGAGGCCATCGAAATCATAAACTTGGGAACAGATGAAGAACCCAAGAATATCAAGATTGGGGCAACATTAAACGAGGGTATAAAAACAACGCTAATCAAGCTCCTCCACGAGTATGCAGAGATTTTTGCTTGGTCATACCGTGACATGCCGGGGTTGGATACAGACATCGTGGTACACAGGTTACCTCTCAAAGAAGGGTGTGCGCCGGTCAGGCAAAAGCGCAGAAGGGTTCGACCAGATATGGATAGCAAGATCAGGGAAGAAGTGCTCAAACAATTCGACGCCGGGTTTCTCGCCGTAGTTGACTACCCGCCATGGATTGCAAACATAGTGCCAGTTCCTAAGAAAGATGGGAAGGTGCGCATGTGTGTAGACTACAAGGATCTAAATAAAGCAAGTCCAAAAGATGATTTCCCACTACCACATATAGATATCTTGGTGGATAATACAGCACAAGCTTCGGTATTCTCCTTTATGGATGGGTTCTCCGGATATAATCAAATCAAGATGGCCCCTGAGGATATGGAAAAGACCACCTTCATGACATCTTGGGGCACCTTCTGCTACAAAGTGATGCCTTTTGGATTGAGAAATGCAGGGGCAACATATCAAAGAGCCATGGTCACACTATTCCATGATATGATTCACAAAGAGGTCGAAGTATATGTAGATGATATGATTGCCAAATCCGGCACAGAAGAAGAGCATATTACAAATCTACATAAGTTGTTCGAGCGCTTAAAGAAGTACAAGCTAAGGTTAAATCCGAACAAGTGTACGTTTGGTGTAAGGTCGGGAAAGCTGTTGGGATTCATTGTAAGCCAACGAGGTATAGAGGTTGATCCTGATAAAGTAAAAGCCATACAAGCGATGCCCGTTCCAAAAACAGAAAAAGAGGTGCGAGGCTTCCTGGGCCGATTGAATTACATCTCAAGGTTCATTTCACATCTAACAGCTACATGCGAGCCTATATTCAAACTACTCAGGAAGGATCAACCTATCAAATGGAATGATGATTGTCAAGTAGCCTTCGAAACCATAAAGAACTACTTACAAGAACCACCTATACTCTTACCTCCTGTACCCGGAAGGCCACTAATCATGTACCTCACAGTACTCGAAAGGTCTATGGGGTGTGTACTGGGGCAACAAGACGAAACAGGCAGGAAAGAACACGCTATCTACTACCTCAGTAAGAAATTCACGGATTGCGAATCTCGGTATTCACCATTGGAAAAGACATGTTGTGCCCTAGCATGGGCCTCCAAACGTCTAAGGCAATATATGCTGAATCATTCCACATGGCTAATATCGAGAATGGATCCTTTAAAATACGTGTTCGAAAAGCAGGCGCTCACGGGTAGAATCGCAAGGTGGCAAATGTTGTTGTCCGAATACGACATACAATATGTAACTCAAAAAGCAATAAAAGGGAGTGTATTGGCAGAACATCTTGCTCACCAACCCCTCGAAGAATACCAGTCTATGAAGTTCGACTTCCCCGATGAGGATATTATGCTAGTAAGAGACTATGAAATACCAGGACCCGACGAGGGACCCGAACCGGGTTTGGTATGGAAACTCATGTTCGACGGTGCCTCAAATGCACTAGGACATGGCATAGGGGCAGTATTGACATCTCCCGATGACCGGCACTTACCCTTCACTGCAAGACTATGTTTCGACTGCACCAACAACATTGCAGAATACGAAGCATGCATATTGGGGTTAGAAGCTGCAATCGACCTAAGGATCAAACTCCTTGATGTATACGGAGACTCAGCGTTGGTAATCCATCAAGTCAACAAAGAATGGGACACTCGAGATGCAAAACTAATCCCATACCGAGACCTTATACTGGAGTTGACGGCTGAATTTGATACTATCACTTTTACTCATATCCCGAGGGAAGAAAATCAAATAGCCGACGCACTAGCAACGCTCTCCTCTATGTTCAAGGTGACCTGGCCAAACCATGAACCACGGATAACTGTTAGACACTTCGACGAACCTGCCTATTGCCTTGCGATTGGGGAGCAGTCTGACAACAAACCATGGTACCACGACATTAAAAAGTACCTGGAAAAACAAGAATACCCGGAGAATGCCTCAACAATCGATAAAAAGACACTGAGGAGACTTGCATCCAAGTTCTTCTTAAGCGGAAGCATCCTATACAAAAGGAACTATGATTCAGTGTTGTTGAGGTGTGTAGATAAAAACGAGGCCAAGGAGATTATCAGGGAGGTACATGAAGGAACCTTTGGGACCCACGCAAACGGACACTCAATGGCTAGGAAGATACTGCGAGCAGGGTATTACTGGCTAACAATGGAGGCCGACTGTTTCCAATATGCAAGGACCTGTCACAAGTGCCAGATCTACGCTGACAAGGTGCACGTACCACCAAACCCGTTGAACGTTCTGAGTTCACCATGGCCATTTGCAATGTGGGGAATCGACATGATAGGGATGATAGAACCTAAAGCTTCGAATGGACACCGATTTATATTGGTTGCCATAGACTACTTCACCAAATGGGTCGAAGCTGCCTCTTACACCAACGTAACGAGACAAGTAGTCACTCGGTTCATCAAGCATAATATCATATGTCGGTATGGGGTTCCAAGCAGGATTATCACCGATAATGGGTCGAATCTGAACAATAACATGATGAGGGAGCTGTGCGAGGAGTTCAAGATTGAACACCACAATTCTTCACCATACAGGCCTAAAATGAACGGCGCTGTCGAAGCTGCAAACAAAAATATCAAAAAGATAATACAAAAGATGGTGAAAACATACAAGGATTGGCACGAAATGCTCCCATTCGCCTTACACGGTTACAGAACCTCGGTGCGTACGTCTACAGGGGCAACCCCCTTCTCCCTAGTCTACGGTATGGAAGCTGTTCTCCCAATCGAAGTGGAGATCCCGTCACTAAGAGTCATAGCTGACACAAAGTTAGAAGAATCGGAATGGGTAAAAACTCGTTTTGATCAGCTTAATCTCATTGAAGAAAAGCGACTGACAGCTTTGTGTCATGGACAACTCTATCAAAAGAGGATGAAAAAAGCGTTCGATAAGAAGGTCCGACCTCGAACCTACAAAAAGGGTGACATTGTCCTCAAGAAGATACTGTTACCTCGACTCGACGCCCGTGGAAAATGGACACCTAACTACGAAGGTCCATACATTGTAAAAACGGTGTTCTCAGGAGGGGCATTAGTCCTCACCACAATGGATGGGGATGAGCTACCGCACCCAATCAACTCAGACGCGGTCAAGAAGTATTATTCCTAGCAAAAGCAGGATTACCGGACATAAGCCGAAGGCAAACTACGAAGGATAAGGGGTCGTGCAATCATCTACTTCTGAAGTCGAAGGATTATTGGGGCCCTCGATAACAAAAAAGAGCAACGGCAGTATTAATATCATTTCTATTTGTCATTTTCTTTCTTCGCATTTCTGTACACTCGCCAATTCAAGGCAATATCAATAAAATTTCCGTTTTGCATACTATGCTTCATTTCTAATTTCAGTACCATTTGCAAAGGATAATTTATTTTTATAAACCCTAACATGGATTTAACATGAGAAACTTACAAACTTTCAACGCAAAAATAATAGAGTAAAACTATGAAATCTCCGGAAGGCTGCAAACGCCCCGTGACGCGATCACTTAAAAATCCAGCAGAATATCATTTCAAAGGATGGTATCAATGGATTAATCAGACTGAGCCGGAAAGTCACAAACAATTCAAAAGAAAAAGGGGTTAAACAAAAGCAATGGGTGATAAGGAGATGAGTGATAAATATAGGGGGTATCATATATACATACATACATCCATCAATATACATGCAACATACACATGTGTAAGCATTCATACATACGCATTATACAAACAACAGGGGCATATGCGCGACATATAAACATAATGCATACGCATTTACAGGAACTAAAATTCCACACAGGTGAATTCTGCAACAACACTTGCAGATAACCCTGTTGGTACAGGTGAACTTGCTAGAACTATAGCAAGTAATCCTATTGAGATATAAACTGCGAGTAGCTTACCAGCATTATGGTAAGTGAGAGATACAAACTGCGAGTAGCTTACCAGCACTATGGTAAGTGAGAGATATAAACTGCGAGTAGCTTACCAGCACTATGGTAAGTGAGAGATATAAACTGCGAGTAGCTTACCAGCACTATGGTAAGTGAGAGATATAAACTGCGTGTAGCTTACCAGCACTATGGTAAGTGAGAGATATAAACTGCGAGTAGCTTGCCAGAACTATGGTAAGTGAGAGATACAAGCTGCGTGTAGCTTACCAGCACTATGGTAAGTGAGAGATATAAACTGCGAGTAGCTTGCCAGAACTATGGTAAGTGAGAGATACAAACTGCGTGTAGCTTACCAGCACTATGGTAAGTGAGAGATATAAACTGCGAGTAGCTTGCCAGAACTATGGTAAGTGAGAGATACAAACTGCGTGTAGCTTACCAGCACTATGGTAAGTGAGAGATACAAACTGCGCGTAGCTTGCCAGAACTATGGCAAGTGAGAGATACAAACTGCAACGTAGCTTACCAGCACTGTGGTAAGTGAGAGGTTCACAAAATGCGAATAGCTTACCAGCACTATGGTAAGTGAGGGATCCACAAACTACGGAGGCTTGCTGGCCATAGCAAGCCGATTACACAACTAACAAAGGTCCTCGCTATGTAAGACTCAGGCATTAGCAGGGCATTTCTCTTCATCCATACTCAAATTCAAGGCAAATTTAGGGGTCTTCTAGTATTTAATAACTCTTCGATCGGAACGACGCGAGGTCTACACACCCTCTTGTCACCCAATCCAAGGTAATTAAATAGGGGCAGCTGTCATACCCCAAAATTTGCCTCCCACACTTCTCTCATAACAAGGTTTAAGAACAAACTCCAAAACCTTGCTCACTCAAATGATCCAGTCAACTGATGCAAACTGAAAGGTCGATCACAATCAAGGCATGATTCAAATCATGATCATTGGGCAAACATCAAGTATGGGGTGCATAACCATCATTTGATCAAGAATTGATCATGATTCCATTAATAGAAACTCAGAGATGAACAAATATAGAAAGGTTCAAATTAGGGTTTCTTAGGAGAAAGTCAACCCAACTTTGACTGGGCATAACTTTCACATGGAACGTCAGAAATTCCCCACTCAAAGCCTATTTTGAAGGAAATTGAATTCTCTACAACTTTGTGTCTCACAAGCCAAGGCAAAAAATGCTTCATTTAAGAGATACAAGGCAAAAGATTACAGGTCATTTTCAGGCATCCTTCAAAAGCAGTTTTTTCCCAAAGAGGATATGATCAAGATAAAAGCTTAAAATGAAAAATATGTTCCAAAGTGGCTTGTAGAGGACCTCATGAGGTTTCTAAAAAGTATTGGAACTCCCTCATAGTTTAAAAATTGAAGGAGATATGCTTGATCAAAGTTAAGCAATTTAGAGGGACCAAATGTGAAATAAAGGAGGTCCAATTTGATTTTCTTGCAAATGGGCCTATATTTTATGATCCAAACTTGATTCATAAGTGATCCAAACAACATGCCACGAATTTCACTTTTTCTATCTAAATTATACAATTTTATTTCATTTTTTAATGATTTAAAATAGTTTAATTAAGTAGAAAATCAAATATTTGGTTAAATATATGCATAGGGATTGGATTTAATCAGAATTAATGTCCAAAATATTTCTAATTTCGTGGCAATTGGATCAAGAAAGAATTAATACAAATTGGGCTAAATATGGTAGCTTAGAATTCAAGAAATCAAATCAATTTCTCAAACATGGAAAGATTTGATTCAAAGGCTTTTTGATTCTTTTCTTGACCTAATTCTATGCTCCTATAAGTATTGAACACAAGCCAACACACTAGGGGACGAAAAATTGAGAGAGAGGCAGACTTGCAAGAATCAAAAATTCACTAAGAAACTCAAACTTGGTTTTGGAGAATTAAGAGACTCCAACGAGAACTAAAAGGTGCAAACGCTTCCTTAAAGGGCTCTGAACGTGTTTGGATTGGTACTCTACTTCAGCACCCGCAGAATCGCCTCACATTCGTCAAGGTAAGTCACTCTGAAAACCTCTTCGATCTGGACGATATACGCATCATTATTGGAATATAATTGCATATTCATGTTTGTTTCAATGCCATGAATGTTTCTGGGTTGTTTATTTTAAGCTTATGTGTTTTAATCGAGTTTTGCCATTGGATGCCGTTTTGAGTTTTAGGGTTTCAAATTAGGGATTTTTGGTAGGGATCAAATTAGGGTCAATTAAAAACATATTTGAGTTCGTGAGACTGAGGCGAAAAGAATAAGATGATCGCGCCATGTTTATGTGCTTGAATACGCAAATCGTTATTTTCCTGGTTTCGTTCGCTACGAGTAGTTTAGTAGCAAAACCGTAGCAAAAGTTTCAGAGTTTTACAGGTACTTTGGAGAAGATGACTGCGTGGCAGCGCACCACTGGTCCGTTTGAAAACTGGCGCGCGTTTCCTTGTGTTCACGTCTTAAATTGCGTATATTGTTTATTTGCTATGTTTGTTTAACACGCGTGTATGCATGGTGTGTTGGTCGTGTAAGCCACTGGTGAGGGGGAGGTCATGGGTTCGAGCCTCCCCTTCGCCCATTTATTTTTCTGAATATTTCTCTATGATCCTATGCGCTCCTCATCATAGCTTCCACCGTAAACCCCCAAGATCTCACCCTTAGATCTTCCCCTAGCCTTAATCAAACGCTCTAGATCCAGTCCCTATATTATAAGCCATCCAAGCTGCCACACCTAATCATAACCCTTAATAAAACTAAATAAATTTTAATTGACATATTATTTTAATTAATTCTTTGTTAATATATTTATTTGTATAATAATTATCTTTTTTTAAGTAAATTAATATATAATATGTGTATTAAATTATAATTCGTTGTCCGTTCCGATTAAATCGATTAATCGCTATGGTCAACGATGTTTTTTAATTAAAATATTATTTAATTAAGATATAATCAAATTTCTATTATTTGGTTAAATGGTTGCAATTATTTTATTAATTGCGATGATTAACCGTCTCTTCCCTTCGATTTAATTTGTTATTCTTTTTAATCGAATCAATCGATTACGAGGGGTAACAATGCATCTAAAAATTCTATAAAAATTATTAAAATATACCTTAATTCATTATTAGTGATAATCGAATCAATCGATTAAAATTGGTAGTGATGCAAATTTCAAATCTTTTAACTATGGTAATTGAATCAATCGATTATCGCGGTCGATAGTGCCAAATCAGGGTTGTACGCCCACGCCTTCAAATAATTCTAAACTCCATTCAATTTACAAAACAAACCAAACTGCGATAGGCTAACCAAAAAGCCTCTAAAAAACACATATAATCATATTCAAACTTTAAATGGCGTACAACCCTTCCCGAACTACGTAGGCTCTGATCCTCCCTAAGGAGGTACGTAGGCACTTGGCAACAAGGCGAGTCCCCCTCTTCAAAATCTCAATCATGTCATTAAAATTTTGTTTGCCACATTTCTTCACAAACCCTGCCATGCAACCCTAATCTTTGAACATTAGCCTTTAGGAAAGGGCTGAGGGTGCCTCATACCTTCCCTCAGCCTGATTATAATAACTTACCCTCAATCTCTTATCTGTGTAGGGTTTCCTATTCGCCCTTCACAATAGGTGGCGACTCGAAAGCATAAATTTTTAGGCAGGTTGCTACACTGGGCGCTAATTACATACGGACATCCCTTGAGGGTCCACCGTGATCCTGCATGTCCAAGTACGTTTGATCTCGCTGGGTGCGTATCCGATGGCCAGGATGAGAGGATGCAACGCAATTCTTCTGGAAGTGCGCGCATGGAATCATCAAGTTTGTTAACTCATAAAAATAATCCGTTGGAGCTGGGAATCAAACTCCTCCCACTGCGTTTGAAAGCTCCTTAGGCGCATCACTTCTTCCACCAAGGCATTTTCTATTTGCTGTTAGTAACTCTATTCACAAACAATATATAGAAAACGGATAAAGAAATTTTAAAATGAAGAAACACGTGAACAACACCCTCTTCATCTTCTTCGCGTTTTTTTTTTCCAGACAAACCAGTCCCTTTGGCTACGGTTTTGGGTTTGTTACCATAGACCCTGCAAACTCAAAAGCCCAACAAAACGAATTATAAATCAAAACTAAGGTCATGGATCGACTAGAAATCGCTCACTGAATCCAATGGTGGCCACGGTTTGGGTTAATTTTGACGCTATGGAAAAATCCCAACTCCAAGCTTTTAACCCCAACAATGGTGGATTCTCCATTCTGTAATTAAACTTCAATTAACCTATGCCAAAAGCTTCATAACATCATCAATAACACATATATGCAACCAAATTATATTGACTATGCATGAATAATCGAAATCGAAACAAATTAAATTTCAACAAACCGCGGCCCCGGGAGCGTGATTCTGCACGCGGCCATCGAAGGTGATGAGGCCATTCGCTTCAGAACACTTCCTAGATCGTGTTAGAATCACTATAACCAATTGAAACAACCTGCAACCACGAAATCAAATTCAATATTCTCTTGGATTTTTAGAATCCGGCCATGGCTCTTGGAGGCCAGCCCAAAAACCCCTCACGTATGCAATTCTCCTATCCTTATAAAGGATGCATTAGGTCAACACATTTGTCTTCAAATATTGTTAATTGCTGAGATTTACATTTTGATTGATTCTTGAATCAAAGCTTTCCAAAATTGACTATGATTTGGAATATATTGGAAAACTTGCAAATATGGTCTTTTTTCCCATGAACGTGAACAGACTTCTACCATTTGGCCAATTTGTTTTTTTTTTCTTCCCTTTTTTTATTTATTCTAGTAGCCTAATAACAATAATAATAATAATCAATAGTAACCATAAAATAATAATGACATTAAAATACTAATAAAATATATTTTTATTCAACTAAAAGAAATCAAATAATAAAAATAATAATAACAATAATTAGAACACAATGATAATTCTATTAATTAATAACACTAATCAATAAATATTAAAATAATAATACTAATATATATAATTACTTAATTACTAAAACCTAATTATAATAATAACCTAATTAATCCTAATACTAACCCTAATAGTAATCCTATTAATACTAATAATAATAACAATTAATAATGCTAGATACTAATAGTTAGTCCTGATAAAAATAATAATCGAAACAAGTGTTAGTAAAACCCAAAATACTCCCAAAAATGATAGAACCCTTGTAATGATTGGACCCAACGTTTGGGTCATAAACATCTGTTAATTACACCATTGTTTTAACCAACCTGATTTATAAGAGAGCGGGTTTGACAATAGAAATGTCAAACCCCATGACTCTTAATTTTGAACCTTGATGGATTAACGGACGTAAATTTGATCGGGCAAATTTTGGGGTATGACACCCACGAGTAGTACTCATAACACTACTCCACATCACACTTTCGCTGTGCGACTCTGATTACCCGTCTTATATCATTTGGCCATCATGTATCACTCTTTCATATTCACTTCTTCATAAGTTCACACAACATGGTGAGCGATTATTCTCACGGTTTAATATCCATCACAACTTATACCATTAAGGTAACAAAACAAGCTTATCTTATCGCACAATACGGTTCATAGTCACTTAACATCACACACTTGTTAAGTACTTCTCAACTTCAGAATCACTAATATACCCATACATTACTATTCATCTCGTTCCAAATCAAAATCCTCATCATAGCGAAAGACCACAACAACATTCATAACTCGTGGTTTTACTCCCAATCCCATGACGTCTTTCGTGTACAAATATATTTCACTTGGAATCTCAACAAAGTCTTCCTCACATCAATAGGTGTTAGAAATTCTCTACAGTTATTCTTTTATACTTGTCGTTACTTTGGCATCACAAATGCGACTTCAACCGTTCTAAAGTTTACTTCACCTTTACTACTAATCCACCTCTCACTAAAATCCATCAGTACTCAAATCATCTTTATGATCGAACATCTCATCAACTTATGCATCAACAACATGTTCTACTCAACTTCGTTTCGAACAATCACGGTAGTAACCATTCCTATTCAACAAGCTTCACACTTCCTTAACCGACTTCATAACCTCTCCTCATAGGATCACTCTACTGTATTTATAACTCTCCCATAAATTAGAACATAATATCTCCTCTTCACAGGTTCAAACGGCACATTAATCTGACACTCAGGACTCAAGATATGAATTTTCCGATCGTTATCCGAAAATGCAAGACCGACGCCATGCAGCGACACTCTAAACGATATCTCCAAAACCCCTCAAATGGTATATTTAATTCCTTAAATTGCTTCTCAACAAAACTTTTAATTATTCCCTTATTCCATTCAACTCTGACACTAACATCCCGTGCAGTACCCGCGAACAAGTCTAGTTCTAAGGACAAGTGTAACCGTAACTCCACCTCTTTCCAACGTCATCCTGTCACAATTACATATGTTACTACTTCTGCAACTATTTTTATAACAAAGCTCATCTCGTTAGCTTTCCGACGCTTCAAACGGAACTCAAATCGGATGTCCAGAACTCCAGTTATGAATTTTCGAAGTTTCATAACGATTCAGCAAGTTTCCTGCGTTTTGCTTGCGGAAATTCCACTCCGAAACTCATCCTCTTCAAATCAATCACATTCTAAACAACCCCTTATCATATCTCTTTGCTTCCAAACATTCTTATAACTTGAGCAATACATTCCATCGTCGAAGTTCATTTTATGAAACCTCACGACAGTATTCCTCTTTGCATACTTGCAACTGAACCTCTTCCGAGACGCAAAGCTACTCAACTGACATCTTCGCAGTCCACCAGCAGAGCTGATACATTGAAACTTTCTAATTTCCCTCTCCTACAAATAACCATCAATTACATCTAATCATCCTCCTTCAAGATGCTCCAACTTAATTACCAGTCAAGTCTTAATTCCAAGTCACCTTCGATTCGGGAAACAACAACTCCAACAACGCTTGCACTGTTGCCAATAACAGTCTACGAAACCAATCATCTTACAATTGAAACATAACCGAGAAGCAGAGCTTCTCCCCACTTGTTTAAATCCCATCTCTGCATGCAAACAACTAGGAACACCCGGGTACCGATAGTGTTTCGCACACATATCGCATACCAAAGGAATAATTAACAATAAGACTCTAGTCACAACGACCGACTATGCTTTGATACCACTATTGCAACACCCTTCTAAACCCCGCGGAAAATTAAATAAATTTATTCAAAATACATGAAAACAAGGGTGCCACAATTCAATAATTAATTAAACATCGTTCAGTCATGTCATGCATTCACTGAGGCAATCATCATCAATTAAAACATTTCATGTTAACACAGCGGAAAATAAATCATACGGATTAAGTTTAACATCTTTAAAACTTATCCTTCAAAACATCAAAACATAACCAGAGTTATAAACCATAAACTCTAAACATCGCGTCCCCAGTGTTACAAATATCAGAGCATGACACCTGACGCTAACTAAACAACTGACTCATGAGCTAGTCCTCACCGAATCGAACAGTGCTATCTTCAATCTGAAAATGAAAACATGTAAGGGTGAATCTCATCATAATTAACAAATGTTATAAGGTTATAAAGCAATAACACATCATAGTTGCATCATTCACCCAATCTTTTCATAAACAGACATTCAGACAAGTTTTATCATCATAAGCAACCAACCAACACATCATCAATAATTATAACACTGGAATACATTCAATCATGTTATAAAAGTATGCATATGTATGAACTGATACTATGCATGTGGTACCAACATCATCAAATGGGAATAACCCATGACCGATCCAACATCCTCAAGATACGGCCATGCCATCACAAATTCCACACAATGGGAATCATGCCCTTTACTGATCCAACACATCATCATGGATACAACATCATCAATGAATATAAATGAATTCAAACATGAACATACTTATACCATCGTTAAGTCTAATGAGTAACATCATCAAATACTCATTTCATCACAATCATCATCAAGCATGTTTATATATATATATGCATCATTCAATCATAATCACATCATTAATCATCAAATAGATTATTTCACAAGGTTCATTTAGCTCGAAACGACACACAAAACGGACCAACGGTTCAAAAGTTATGAACTTTCCAAAATACATCATTTTTCAAAAATCATCAGTGGTAATCAGTCACCCAAATGCCAGTAACCGATTACCCTGTTTCACGAAACACATTCCCCTATTTTTTGTATGGGTAATCGGTTACACCCCTTTCAGTAACCGATTATCAACTCCCAATCAGCAATCTTTACCATTTTACACTGCAGTAATCGGTTACCCTGCCCTCAGTAACCGGTTACTGCGTACCTGCAACCCCAAATATGCAGAATTACAACATTCTAAGCATTTCAATCCCCCTCAAATCATACCAGTACGAATTTTAGGAAATAGAACACACATACAAGACATATCATAAAACACATAACAAGCATCAATTGAAGTCATAATAACACAAACATCAAAGATTCCAACAAAATGATCAATTATCAATCAATTAATCCAAATCCCTAAATCTATCATATGACTCAATCGACACGAATTCTACACCTATTTAGTACTATCAACCCCTAACCCGATAATAGATATTAACCAGATAATTCCCCCTTACCTGGATATGAGATTGCTCTACTCTCCCGGTTGCCATAGCTTATGCCGCCGCTTCCAACTTCCTCCGAAAATCTTTTCTAACAACGTGCAGAGACGCACCAAAAATATGTTAGGAAATCTCTTTGTCAGACGGACTTAAATCGCTCCGGTCAGAAGTTACCTCTACGAGTTTGGAACGTTGTGTCTAAGAACCGCGACGATCCAACGGTTGGATTGGGAGAAACGTCCGTTTTTCTAATGTGTCTCACTGCAGAAACTTGGTGCGAAAATTGGACTTCCTCTAGCTTTTCTCTTCCGCCATGGCTCTCTTCTTCACCTCTCCTCCAAACCCTCTTCTTCTTTGTGTTATGATAGCTCTTCCTTCTTCCAATTCTAAATCCAACATAGTAAGGTTATTTTATTTAACCACTTAAATAACTTAATTGGGCTAAGTAACATACCCCTCCTTACTTCACAACAACTCAAATTAAACCCGAAGTTATTTTTAAGCTCATTAATTAATAAAATAACAATTCAACTTTATTCCACCAAATTAATTCAACGAAAATACTAAATAATTCTAAATAATAATTTAATTTCCGATTAAATTAAAATTAGAAAATGCGGGGTGTTACAAATGTGATTTTGGATTTTGGTAGGAACTACTTTAGATTTTATTCAATTTATCCTGTTTGGCTTGTCAAGGTGATTATTCCTCATTCTATTCATGTCTTTGAATTTTCTATCAGCTTCAATTCATTACCTCTCTCTTTGTTTTTTATTTTTCTTACATTTTCTAATAGTTCCTTCAGTTAAAATTTATATATCTATTTGGTTAAACATGTGTTTTTCTTCTTCTTGTATTTAAGACTATAGTAGTGAGATCACAACAAAACATAGACAGAAGAGAGTGTACTTTTTAGATGACAATGTTGCATTTTTATTCAAAATCAAGACAATTTCTTTTTGAGTGATTTAGTTTGAAGTAAATCATTTGTGTTGTTCCCTTTTAAGTTCTTGTTAATGATACTTGTAAAGAGATAATATATCAGGGAAAGAAGGTTCCTCAATCTTTTGTACAGAGGTGATAAATTTGTGTCTTCAATTTTTCTTCTTTTTCTCTAAGGGAACATTAAATCTAGACTTCCAACAATAAATATCCCACTCCTCCTATTCAATAAACCTCCAGCACCTGTGATTTTAAACTTTGATATTTATAAACAATTATTCAATGAAATATCTATAATTGATTTTTGTCTGCTTCCTCTTGCATTAACTATGTGTTTTTTTAGGGTAAACTGTTTATTTTGTTATGTAAAATTTTAAACTAATTAATTCTCTTGCAAGTTTTTGTCTTTAAGGATCATTTCTATGTGTAGTAGCATATATGGTGTACAATTATAGGAATTTGAAAATGCTCTCCTTTAATATAAGGATAATGTGCAAGGAAATGTGAACTCTAAGTATATTTGATTCTATAATTTAAACATTTTTATATTCAAATTGTATATATTTGAAGTGCTCTCGATTTGTACAAGGATAGTGTGCAAGGAAAACTTAGGAAAATTATTGTCAAAGGTAAGATCCGTTGGTTTTCTTCTTATTGTGATAATCTCTTTTGTTTTGTACATATTAAATGTATGTAGTATGTTAATTGATAACTCTTAGATATCCTAAATCATTAAACACTTTAAGTTTATGCATTATAGGAAGCTAATAATGCACTTTGCTTTGCTTATTTATAAAAAAGTTATTTATAATAAATAAACTTTAATTGATTACATTGTAGAATATGGACATCTGCATACGCCGTAGTTGGATGTACAATAGGCTAAATCCTCATAAGGGCTACACTCCTGAATTTCTAAAAGGATTAGAGAAATTTTATTCATTTTCAATGAAACAACCAGGCATATCTAATAATGAAATTAGATGCCCGTGCACTATTTGCAAACACATTGGTTTCATACACTTCGAAGAAGTTAAAGTTCATACTTTTAAGAAAGGATTTACTCTTGATTATTGGTATTGGACATGTCATGGAGAAGTTAATCCAGAGTTGTGTGTACAATTAAGTAGGAAACAATATGCACAAGAGGGATATAACAACCACCGCAATAGATTTGAGAAAATGGTTTATGATGTTTTTGGACCACAACACCAAATGCAGTGTGATGATGGTTATTAAGAGTCTCCGAATATTGATGATCAAAAGTTTTATTATTTTCTACATGCGGCTCAGAAGCCATTGTGGCCTGGATGCGTTCATACTGAATTGTTTGTTGCTGTTAGATTATTGACAATTAAGTCTGAGGGAAATATTTCTCAATGGTCTTTTAATCAAATGGTGGCACATATAAAGGAGACAAATCCTCCAAATAATTGTTTCCCTCAAGATTATTATAGGGCAAAGAAAATAGTTTCAAAACTCGACGTCACCGCAGAAAAAATATATTGTTGTGTAAATGGCTGTATGCTTTTCTACACTGATGAATGTAAACAATTAAAAGAATGCAAGTTTTGTAATGCACCTCGTTATGAGAAAAAAAAGATTGGCAAGGGGAGATTCAAAGAAGTGCCAATAAAGAAAATGCATTATTTACCCCTAATTCCTAGACTTAAGAGATTATAAGCTTCAATGAGCTTAGGTGCAAATATGACGTGGCATTATGAAACTAGACGAGAACCCGGAGTGATATGTCATTCATCAGATGGAGAGTCATGGAAACACTTTGATCAAGTTTACCCCGACTTTGTTGTTAAACCGAGGAACATAAGGCTAGGTTTATGTATGGATGGTTTTACACCATTTAACCATACAACCTCTCCTTATTCATGTTGGTCGGTGATTGTAACCCCTTACAATCTTCCTTCTGAGCTATGCATGATAACTCCCTACATGTTTCTAACTTTGATTATCCCTAGACCAAAATATCCAAAGAGAAGGATAGATGTGTATTTGCAACCATTGATAAATTAGCTGAAACTGTTGTGGAACGAAGGAGTGCTTACACATGATATTTCTAGAAAACAGAATTTTAAGATGAAAGCTACATTAATGTGGACAATTAATGATTTTTCGACATATGGAATGTTGTCTGGTTGGAGTACAACAAGAAAATCAGCAAGTCAATATTGCATGAAGCAATCATATCAAAACCTTTTTACTTAGAGCATGGTAAAAAGTGTTCTCAGTTTGATTGTCATCGATAATTTTTGCCTATGAATCACGTGTTTAGAAGAAATAAAGATGCCTTTTACAAGAATCGAATAGAGAAGTCTAAACCTCCACAACTATTAAGTGGAAAGGATGTGTGGGAATACTTTTCTTTTCTCCCTAAAATAACTGAGGTCGACCCTTGTGTATGTGATGGATTTGGCGTGTCTCATAATTGGAAAAAACAAAGTATCTTTTGGGAGTTGCCTTATTGGAAAGATAGTTTAATAAGACATAATCTTGATGTGATGCATATTGAGAAGAATGGGTTTGATAATATCTTCAATACAGTGATGGACATTAAAGGAAAAACCAAAGATAATGCTAAGGCAAGAAAAGACTAGAAGGAGTATTGTCGAAGAAAGGAGTTAGAGCTACATGTACTACCTAATTGGAAAGCATTGAATCCTAAAGCAAAATATGTTTTGTCTAATGACCAACAAAAGGGCTTGTATAAATGGATCTCTGAATTAAAAATTCCTGATGGTCATGCTTCAAATTTGCATAAATGCGTGAACACGAAAGAACAGAAGATAATTGGAATGAAAAGTAATGATTTCCATATATTTGTGGAATGCTTGTTAACAATTGCTTATAGTTCACTTCCACATAATGTGTGGAATCTTATAGCCGAGTTGAGTAAATTTTTCAAGGATTTATGCTCAACAATTTTGCGCGTTGACGATTTGTTGTTGATGGAGATAAACATAGTGATTATAACTTGTAAGTTGGAAAAAATACTTCCACCGGGATTCTTTAATTCCATGGAGCATTTTCCAATTCATCTACCATATGAAGCAAGAGTCGGGGGTCCTATACAATATCGTTGGATGTATCCATTTGAAAGGTAATTATTTAAATTGTATAACCTTCAATCTATATTTCTTATTAATTCTTGATTAGTAGTTAATATTTTATATGTTATTGTTTAGATACTTGAATAGGTTGAAACAAATGGTTAAAAACATATCGCGTGTGGAGGGGTCAATTTGCGAGGCATGTCTATGTCAAGAGACTTCTCATTTTTATTGATATTATTTCGAGTCTCATGTGCAAACTTTGAGAAATAAAGTAGGCTGAAATGATGACGGGGTTCAAGATGATGTAATGCCACAAACCTTTTCAATTTTTAATCGTTCTGGTCGTTCGGCTGGATTTTGTAAGAGCCGTTATTTGGATGATAGAGAGTTAGAAGCTGCACATTTGCATATCTTTCTAAATTGTGAAGAAGTCCAACCATATATTGAGTACGTACATTAAATTTAAAAAGAGTGATTTATTATTTCACATTAGTTATATAACATAATATATATATATATATATATATATATATATATATATATATATATATATTTGCAGGAAGTTCTATTAGTTCACACTGTAGGTGTAGAACTATGAATGATTATTAAGCTTTGGATATGTGTTGAATTTAAGTGTAGGAAGTTCTATTATATACATGTGCAGGAAGTTCTATTCTCACCTAGAAACAAATCTTAGTGTAGGAACTGTGATGATATTGTGATTGTTAATAATTATATATATATATATATATATATATATATATATATATATATATATATATATATATATATATATATATATATATATATTTAAAATTAATATGTTGTAATCACCACTATCTTTAGTAAGCATTATGAAAGAAGTGTAACCATCACATTATAATGATTGTATTTATTTAGATTTATGGTAGAGTTGTATCATTAAGATTGAGAGAACCAAAGAGTCCTCGTCTTGATTATCAAACTATTTGTATTCTCTATCAGTTTCCTTCAAGCCTATATAAAGGCTTTGTAATGTTAAGTTGACAGCAAGAAGTGTGTGGTGAATTCAATATAAGCAGAATTTTTCAATTGTCATCCACCAGTAAAAGTATAGTGCAAAAAGTGACGAAAATTAGTTTTTCTCTACATAATCCTACAACACTATAATTTATCACATATCACCTCTAGAATACCACCAACAGAAGTGGTATCAGAGCTGCACATCCTTGCAGATGCAGCAAAAACAACAAAAGTTATGGCTTCTACAAACAACCCTTTCGCAATTTACAGCAATGTCAAAGTTCCTCTATTTGAAGGAGAGAACTATGATTTTTGGGCTGTTAAAATGGAGACTCTATTCACATCTTTGGATGTTATAGATGTTAGGAGTGAATTAGTAGTGTTTTCATGAGTCAAATTAACTACCTTTTGAGCTAAAAGTTGAGCAGATCTTCTGAGTTTTGAGGATTTCATGGTTAGAATTGAACTTCAGAGGTTTGATACTAATTATAGAACAACCTGTGTCACTTTGGGTGTTATTTGTGCAGATATTGAAGTTGAGAAGTAAAGACGAAGAAACACGCAGGCGTAGACCTTCTGGAGAGGAGGAATCACACAGAAGGAAGGTGACGAGTCGCGCCAATAAGCGGCGAGACACGCCTTAACCCTCTGACTTGGGTTCGCGCCGTGCCAATACGTGCCGAGGCGCGGTGGCTGCGTTACAAGGATGAATTATTATAAATAGAAGCCCTAATTCTCATAAGGTGAAGATCTTTGGTGAGCGAAATTCAGAGAGCAATCCTAATCCAGAGCAGCAAACAACATCCGACGGAGAATTCAACATCAATTGAAGACATTCCCTTGACGAAGATGAATCCCTCCATGAAGTCTTGTGTGTTCTTCATGTCTATGGAGAGCTAAATCCCCTTGTGTTGAATTTAAGGTAGTAGTTAACCTATGAAGATGCAATTACTTGATTAATTCCTGTGAACAATTGTTTAAGCTTTATTATCAATGAAAAACCTTGCTTTTATTTTATATCATTGTTGAACTATCAATCGAGAGATAGGGTTTATACTTTTTCCCTAGGTTTTTACATTGACTTGTTGATTAATACTCAGAGATGAGATTTTGAAGAAGTTTTCATAAATCATCGCGGTTAATTCCCTTTATCTTTATAGTTATTCTGAGAGATCGAATATCATACCGGTAGAGGTGTCTCTAGAGTGATCATTAGACATAATATCTCTTTTGAGGATGAATGAAGATAATAACTTAAATAATGTTCACTTGTGGATTAATTGATTATTGCATATGAATAGGTTGATGAACCCTAAAACTCAACATATTCATTCACCATTGTTATTCGTCTTTAAGCTTTTTATCATTCAATTATTATTCTGTTATTTTCAATTTGAGATTAAACTATCACAATCAATACTTTTCACCAACTCATTATAATTCCACTATAGAACGACAACAATATTAACTCAGTCTCTGTGGATACAATATATTAGAAAATATTTACCCAAAATACTTTCAATAATAGAGTATGTCAAAAATGGGTATGAAGAACCGACACCAACAGAGGCTGAAGAAGAAGGAGATCACAGATGCTGGAGTTCTCGGGATGATTCAAAGTGGAGTCTCTCTATCCATCTTCCCAAGGATTATGAGAGCTAAAACATCGAAAGAAGCCTGCAGTATCCTACAACAAGTGTTCGAAGGAGACTCAAAGGTGCGAACGTTGAAGTTTCAATCTCTTAAGAGAGATTATGAAAATGAAAGGATGAAGGAGAACGAGATCCTGAACGAATACTTCAACAGACTCTCCGAGTTGGTGAATCAGATGAAGTCGCATGGTGATACGATAGAAGATCGCAGAATTGTTGACAAAATTCTAATTAGTTTGAAAGCAAGATTTGACCCAATGGTGGTTGTGATGGAAGAAATTAAGGATCTATCAACCTTGACTGCTCAAGGGTTGATGGGGTTTTTGAGATCCTACGAACAAAGGATGTTACGACATTCTGAAAAATCAATTGAGAGTGCTTTTCAATCTAAACTCAACATTCAGCCCAACAATGGTGAAAATAAGCCCCAAATACAAACTAGAGGTGAGTCTTCTAGAGGTGGCAGATTTGGAAGAGGCAAAGGCAGAGGTCGAAACTCACGTGGCATATCTAGAAGAAGCACAAATGGCGGAAGATGGAATGAAGCATCAAACACTCATGACGAGGAGGACTGTTGGAACAAAGGCAAACCGCAATGCCATAATTGCAAGAGATTCGGGCACCTTCAAAAGGATTGTCGTCTTGCAAATCAGCAACATGCTTCGTACGCAGAAGGAGAATCTGATGAAGGAAATTTGTTTTTTGCTAGTCAAAAAGCATTGCATGAAGAAGGTAAAAATGTTTGGTATTGGGACAGCGGCTGTAGCAACCATATGACCGGACAAAAGGAAGCATTCATAAACATTGATTCTTCTTTCGGCTCAAAATTTAAATTTGGCAATGGAGACATGTCGAAGTGAAAGGGAAAGGAAGCATTGGAGTCACCACGAAGCTAGTAAGAAAAGTTATACGTGACACGCTTTATGTGCCAGAATTAGACGAAAATTTGCTTAGCATTGGACAACTTCTGGAGCACGGGTATTCTCTAAACTTTGAGAATAGAGAGTGCAAAATTTTTTACTCAGAAAGAAGAAGTGTTGTTGTCGTGAAGATGACTAGCAACATGAGCTTTCCACTATCTTTCAACTATGAGAAAAATGTAAGCATGATGGCTAGAGAAGAGAATGAACCGTGCTTATGGCACGGGAGACTTGGGCATTTGAATTACAAAAGTCTCAAGTTACTCTCTCAAAAGAAGATAGTGTATGAGCTGCCAAGAATCGAAGAAAAATCTGGTGTGTGAATGTTGTGTCCTTGGCAAACACCACCGCCAACCATTTCCAAAGGAAGGTGCATGGAGAGCCAAACAAGTGTTAGAACTTGTACACACATATGTGTGTGGCCCTATGAATACTTTGTCTCATGGAAAAAATAGATACTTTATCTTGTTTATTGACGACTTTACCCGCATGACTTGGGTATATTTCATGAGACAAAAATCTAAAGTGTTTGTAATCTTTAAGAAATTTAAAGCATTTGTTAAAAAATAAAGTGGCAGATTTATAAAGATGCTGAGAAGTGATCTAGGGAAGGAGTACACCTCAAATGAATTTCACTAATTTTGTGAAGATGAAGGTTTTGAAAGACAACTCAATGTTGGCTATACACCTCAGCGAAATGGCGTATCTGAAAGAAAGAACCAAACTGTGATGGAGATGGCGAAATCTATGCTACTTGAGAAAGGTTTTCCCAAAACCTTTTGGCCCGAGGCCATTAACACTGATGTGTATTTGATGAACAGGTGTCCAAAAAAGGCCGTGTGGAAAAAGACTCCATTTGATGCCTGGCGTGGAAGAACACCGTCGGTGAGCCATCTTAAAATTTTTGGATGTGTTTGCTATGCTCAAATTCCTAAAAAAAAGAGGACAAATTTGGAAGAAACAAGTGACATATGTGTTTTTATTGGCTATAGTTCCATGTCAAAGGGCTATAAACTTTATAACTTGAAGACAAACAAGGTGATCATTAGCCGGGATGCTGTATTTCATGAGAGCGCTTCTTGGAATCGGGAAGAAGACAAAATGAAGGAGAGAACAGTCCCTGCAATCATATTACAACAACAAAATTCAGCAGCTGAGAATGAGCAACCAGCTCCATGTACACCAAGTTCCTCATCCTCTCCAAGTTCACCAATTTCAGGTTCATAAACTCCTAGCTCAACTCCAATAAAATTAAAGGATTTGAGTGATATTTATGCAAGATGCAATTACTGTGTTGTGGAACCAGAAAATTTTGATGAAGCAATCAAAGAAGATGTTTGGAGGAAGGCGATGCAAGAAGAAGTAAATGTGTAACACGGTGGGAGAACTGACTTTTAGAAATGTTGCGGATAGCAAGAGTCGCCACCGAATTTTATTTTATCCAATTTAGAAAGGCTAAAAGAACAGGAAAAGACCTTTTAAAAAGATTTTTAGTTCGGGGGGTAAGTTATACAAAGGGAAGGTGTAAGCACCCTTTGTATCCATGGTTATCCGTGGGCTCTTAATTGCTTAGCTCACTTTGTTTTCAAAATGTTTGAAGTGTAGTGTGTGAATAGAAAATATTTTGTTTAAGGACTTTAGCTTGTAAATAAGCGTAGCCTTGTTTGAAAGTATTTTGAAAAGAGAGTGTGAAAAAGTTTTGAGTTTAAATCAGAGCAAGCAATTAAGAGTACCTACCCTAAGTTTGAAGAGTTTGTTCTTTTAGCTTTTCAGGGTGAATGGGCTATCCATACCATAAGAGGGTAGGAAGTCCTTTCATTGGATTTTGAAGGGTCATCGAGATATCATTCGCCATAAAACTGTCCCTACCATGTAGAGGCAGGTAGTCTTTAGGGAAGGATAGAATAGTCATTTAATCTTTTTTAGGCAACAAGCGAGGATACCTTAGCAATTGGGACAATCATCATTACTGAGGCAACATCGAGGGACAAGATCATTTACTATTAAGGCAACTTCGAAGGGACTATGATCTTATGATGATGAACTGAGAGTAACGTTTGCTTTAGGTATCCTCGGAATCGAGGGACTTGACTATTTGATCGTAATTAAAGGAAGCAGGCAACAAGGCAACAGGCAACAAGAGAGGTTACCCTAAAGGTGTGTGGGTGCACAATCAAGTGATTAATATTCAGATAATTTTATCTTGTAAAAATTAGTGATTCTAAGTTAATTTGCAGGCTTGCACTCCCTAGGATTACTAACCACATCAGAAAAGTAAAACAGTTTAATAGTCCTACACTATTACAATAAACACCTGTTGGCAGAAAAATATGGGCAAAAATAAAATCCTAAATCTATTACAATAAACACCTGCAGATGAATAGAGGCAAAATAATAGAAACCCTAAGCTATTACAAGGCTTTGGGGCAGTTACAATAAAAGAAACATATCAAAAATTAAAATGGTAAACCTTGCAGCATATGAATATCCCAAACGGGACAAGTTAACCACAGTTAATAGAAATAAATCAATAAGTCAAGGCGAGAGGCAAGACCAAACAGGCAAAGTTACCCACATTTAATAGAAAGAAACTGGTTCAAAAAACCTAGACTAGGATTAGTACTAAGTATAAATTAGATTATTAGCCTAAAAAACTAAATTAAGTTATTAATCTAAAAACCTAAATTAAATAACTATATTTTCCTAATTAAAAAAACTCATTCAAAATATTAACCTATTTATTCTAAAAAAAAAATTATTTAAAAATAAAAATAAAAATAAAAAAGGGTTTATTATCCTCATGAAGAGAAAAAAGAAAAGAAAAGTTAGTTTAAAGAAGTTTTAGTTTAAAAAAACAATTTAAAACAATAAAGCAAAGAGAACAAAAAGAAATAAATAAATAAAAATTTAAAACTTAACTTGAATGATCAGATGTGGCACATCCTTGATGTCCATGGTGAGGAAGCGTCCCTGGGTGCGTTGGATCTGATTGCTGGAGAGATCTGATGGTAAGGAGCGATGGTACATCATGGGCATGAAGGGAGGCGCAACACTAGATCTGAAAACAAACCAACGCAAAGAAAAAGCTCACGTACACCTGGGATCGAACCCAGGTCATGAGACTTATCATCATTCACACTTAGCCAATTGTGCTGCATTTTGTTGTTGAAATATAACCAGCAAACAAATATAATATATGAAAATATTAATTAATGGAGAAAGTCAAACAAGAAGTTCTTGACCGCACGCGCGTCCTCTCCTGATTGGAGAGGGGATTTAAATTTTGTTGACCAGCCAATCAGTTAAAGGGAGAGAAATTGGAAAATTTAACCGGCCAATGAACGTGCAGCGCGTGTGGTCCACAAGTCTTTGGCTACTGTTCATTATCCTCCACCTCTCGTTGATCAAGAAAGGCCACGGTTTTGCTGTGTTTTTGGCAACACTTTTATGTGGCTATTTCTGCAAATTAAGACCTGTAAAATACGACGCAAACAAAGGGAAAAAAGGAACCCAGGTCACCTAATTCCGAGGCTGCGAGTTTAATGGCGCAATTGGTTTGGCCGGAAACCACCTAGAACTATGGAAACGACACACCTGGTTATTCTTGCCCTAACAATGGCAAACGTTGGTTTATGGCTCCAAGCTTCCGTGCTACGCATCAAATCTACTCTAAAACATGTTAGGAACTCAAAGATATCATTAGTTTAAGTTAATACACGATAAAATATGGAAAACCAAAAACAAATATGTATGAACATGAAAAACGCATGGTATGCGTTTGAAGCCATCTTGATCATGTGTTTTGGCATGTACCTACCCTTTTGTACCTTAAAATAAGAGTGGAATGACTTGTGAGGGTTTATGTGAGCTGCAAATAGGAAAACGAAATTTTAACTATCCTTGCCAAATTTGAAACATTGAAACCCTTGTCTCTTTTCCTAATTTTCGTCTTCTCTTTGATCATAATGTATTACATATATATAATACAAGGGAATTAGGTCAAGCAAAGAACCAAAAGAAGCCCATGATTCAATAAAATATTTGATTGAAAAAAATATGTAAACTTGATTCAATCTTTCTCAATTTGTTGCAATCTTTCCCAATCAACCCACTATGCCAAATTTGTCTTTTAGCAGCACCCCTATTAAAGCGCTTTTAGGAAAAAGCGCTGGTATAGGTTTCGCTAAAAACAAAATAAAAAAACACGCAAATAAAGCGCTCTTAAAGGGGGGGGGTTACGAAAGCGCTTTCAAAAAGCACTCTTATAGGGGGGGTACGAAAGCGCTTTAAAAAAGCGCTCTTATAGGGGGGGGGGGTACGAAAGCGCTTCTCAAAAGCGCTCTTATAGGGGGCTTATGAAAGCGCTTTCAAAAGCGCTGCTATATGGGGTGGGGTACAAGAGCGCTTTTTCCCTAAAAAGCGCTGGTAAAGGCAGGGCTACCATAGCACTTTTTAAAAGCGCTTTTATAGCTGTTTCATAATTAAAATTTTTAAAATCAAAATTATTCTGATATGCGTTTCATAATCCCTAATCTTCTTTCTCTGCCATCGCTGCCCAGAATACGAAAACTCCATCGCTGCCCAGAATACGAAGACGAAGAAGAACTCATCTTAACCTCCATAAAAATACCCTCCATAAAAATACGAAGAACTCATCGCTGCCCAGAATACGAAGAACTCATCGCTGCCCAGAATACGAAGACGAAGAAGAATCACTGCCCAGAAGAGAAGAACTCATCGCTGCCCAGATTTAAAGGTTCTTCCATTTTCATGTTTTCTTCATTTACGATTGTATCACTGTGTAACCCGTATGCCCTTTATTTTTTCTCATGCTTTATTTTGAAACATTGTTTCAACAAATCCTAGTTCAAACTCCAAAAATCATCTCATCTTTACCTTTTGATTCAACTTGGACTGATTTACTCAGTCCCTCTTCATGTTCTAGAATTCTTTTCTAAAGTATTAACTATGGATTTAGCTTCAAAGCTTATAAGCTCAGAAGAGAAAACCAAAATGAGTCTGAAACACATGTTTCAGAATTCAATTGATGTATCTATCATGAAAGGAACATTTGCCACTTCTTTGCATACACTTGTATTATCAAACTGTCTTCTGATTGCATTTCCATGGATAGTTAGTAACTGTTTCGGTTTGGCTAGTACTTTTTGGTGCTACATGATATTTGGAACGATTTGTTTTGGAGCTATAGGGAAATTGTTGATGGTGTATTTGGAATGGAGTGCTATTTGGGAAATGAGTATTGTGATATCAGTGTTGGAGGGTGTTTATGGGATTGGAGCTATGAGAGTTTCTTGTTACTTTAGCAGTGGTAATCAGAAGAGAGGGCTTGTTTTGATGCTTGTTTTCTTTGTTTTTGGAGGTTTTTTAAGGTTGGTTTGTATCTACTTTGAATGCTATAAAGGAGGTAGTGGAGTTTTTCTACAAATTAGTGTTCTTACTGTGATGAATACATTGAAATGGGTGGCTTGTGTGATTTATTTCAATGATTGCAAAGAGAGGAAAATGGAGAAGAAAGCTTTTGTTTTGAGCAAGGAGAAGAAAGTTGATGGTGATGATGAAGAAATGGGTAAAGTTGAGATTGAAAGTAGTAGTAATTCATGAAAGATATAGTTTTGATGTATGATTTAGTTGTAAGAGTTTTGAATAATGAACCTGACATGTTTGAGTTGGAAATGTTCATAAATTATACTGTGTCAATATATTAAGATGTAATGATCTATGTTAAAAGAGAGGTTACACATGTAAAAATGCTTGTCTATCCATGTCATTTTATACTCTTCAATTAAGTTTTTTATTTTATATTTTTTCAGGAATATCTTTGCTAGATAGGGGTTACTTGTGAAGAGTGAAAGTTTGATCGTTTTCAAGAATCTTACATTGTGTGGGTCTAGAAGTTGCTTACTACTATACAGGTAATTAATTGTTCTCTCTCGCCAAAGTAATATGTTAATGTGTTAATGTTTTAATGTATTGAAGTTTTAACATGAGTGATAGATTCTAAACTGTGTTAATGTTTTAATGTATTGAAGTTTTAACATGAGTGATAGATGTACTGTTTTAATATTGTTTTAATAGATAGATATAAGAGAGGTTTATATTATAATATATTTGTGGTAGACTAGAGAGGTTGCATGTTAAATCTAATAGTTCTGTAACATAATTTTTCGCTACCAGCCTGTGGCTTATTTTCTCTAATTCCAGACTAAAAACAGAACAAAACACTAACAATTGAATTGCCATGTCCCTTTGTGTCATTCTCATTGGTGTAGTGTAATACTCATTATTCCGACATGTGGAATATTCTCTGATTTTTAAGTGATGAACTTACTATCTTTGTAACTTTTAGATTATATTAAGTAATACTCATTATTCCGACATGTGGATTATTCTTGATGTCAATTTCGTTAATCGTTAAGTGATGAACTTACTAACTTTGTGAATTGAATTCGCCATAGGGGTTACTTGTGAAGAGTGAAAAGTTTGACCGTTTTTGTTTAGCTTAATTAAGACATGGATAAGACATGGATGAATTCAAACCGATTGTCGAAAGAGTTCGAGAAAGGGGTACGGGAATTCGTTAAGTTTGCGGTTGCACACTCCAAAGACCCGATTCGAATGTCGTGTCCTTGCTTGGGTTGCTGTTATGGGGATAAGGTTGACGGGAAACAGTTGGCATCGCATTTACTACGGTTTGGAATTGATAGAAGTTATACAGTTTGGAGTTTGCATGGTGAGAAAAGTAACAGGAATGTTGAGTCGAGGTGTAATACGAAGTATGCTTCAAACGACGATTGCACAAACACATAAGATTGCGATCGAGTCGAAGAGATTGCAGAAGCGCTTGAAGAAGATCTTGAGGATTGTCCCAAAATGTTTGAGAGGTTGGTAAGCGATGCAGAGAAACCGTTGTATGATGGTTGTTCAAAATTCACAAGATTGTCTGCGGTGTTAAAGTTGTACAACTTAAAGGCGGACAATGGATGGTCGGATAAAAGTTTCACAGAGTTATTAGCCCTTATGAAAGATATGCTACCAAAGGATAATGTTCTTCCCAATCGAACGTATGAAGCCAAAAAGATGTTGTCCTCTATTGGCATGAGCTATGATAAGATACATGCATGTCCAAACGATTGCATTTTGTTTCGAAATGAGTATGCAGCGTTGAATGAGTGTCCTAAATGCGGTGCCCCTCGATATAAGAAAAAGTTGTCTCCGGCCAAAGTCTTATGGTATTTTCCTATAATTCCGAGATTTAGACGCATGTATCGTAGTGAAACCGATTCAAGACACTTGACTTGGCATGCAGATGAAAGAATTATTGATGGAAAGTTGCGACATCCGGCAGACTTACCACAGTGGATGGAAGTTGATACTGATTATCCTGAATTTGGAAAAGAAGCAAGAAACCTTCGCTTGTCATTGTCTACTGATGGAATGAACCCGCATGGTATTCAAAGTATCTCGCATAGCACATGGCCTGTGATTCTTATGATTTATAACCTACCTCTGTGGCTATGTATGAAGCTGTCATACCCCAAAATTTGCTTTCCATATTCCATTCACAATGATTCAAAGTTCAAGATTCAAATCCAAAGCTTTGCTCCCTCAATGGTCCAGGTAACCCACAGTCAACTGGTTTGACCTAAAAGTCAACCATAATCAAAGCACAGTCAAAAACTCTCAATTTTGGGTCAACATGAAGTGAATAAGAGTATAACCATCATTTGATCAAAGATTGATCATGATTCCATTAATAGAAACTCAGAGATGAACAAATACAAAAAAGGTTCAAATTAGGGTTTCTTAGGAGAAAGTCAACCCAACTTTGACTGGGCATAACTTTCACATGGAACATCAAAAATTTCCCACTCAAAGCCTATTTTGAAGGAAATTGGATTCCCTACAACTTTGTCTCTCACAAGCCAGGGCCAGAAATGCTTCATTTGAGAGGTATGATGCAAAAGATTACAGGTCATTTTCAAGCATCCTTCAAAAGCAGTTTTTTGGCAAAGAGGATATGATCAAGATAAAAGCTCCAAATGGAAAATATGTTCCAAAGTGGCATATAGAGGATATCTTGAGGTTTCCAAAAAGTCTTAGAACTCATTCATAGCTTAAAAATTGAGTGAGATATGCTTGATCAAAGTTGGGTTATTTTTGAAGGCAAAATGTGAAATAAAGGAGGTTCAAATTGGAATTTCTTGCAAATGGGCCTCACTTTTAAAGTTCTAACCTTGGTCCAAAAGTTATCCAAGCTTCTAAAAGTCACTTTCCATGAATTTTAGAGTTTCATTTGATTTTATATGATTTTTATTCATTTAAATGATAATTAAAAGTCAAATAAATCAAAAGAAAATCCAAGATATGGTTTAAAGGTTTATTCCAATCAAATCTAATTAGCAATCACACCATATTTCCTATACAAATTCGTGCATGATTTAATTGGAAAAATTTGGAACACATTTGATCAAAAATAGAAAGTTTCAATTCAAGAATAAAGTCAATTTTCTCAAACTTGCAAGATTGGATTCAAAGAGGTTTTGGACTGTTTTTATTGACCTAATTTGTTGCCTATAAGTATTTAAAGGAGGCCACATGAATAAAAAAAAGATTCTGGAAAGGGAGAGTGCAGCCAAGAACAAAAAATTCATCCAAAACTCAAATTCGGTTTGGAGGAATTAGGTCATTGCAAAGAGATTTAAAGGTGACAAAAGACTCCTTGGATCATTCTGAACCTGTGTGGATCATCACTCGACCCCAACACCCCCAGATTATTCTCCATCGAGCCAAGGTATGTGGTTTTAAAGTTTTGATCGGTTAGGGTAATTCATGCATATCTATTGCCAATTGATTGTATATTTTGATTGTCCTCAATGCTGTGAACGTTTCTGGGTAGGTAATTTGGGGTTTGTGTGGCTTAATCGCGAATCACCATTAGAGGCCGTGTGAAGCTTTTAGGGTTTTCAATTAGGGGTTTCTCGTAGGGGTAAAATTGAACCAGGATAGTAACATGCTTAGGTTCGCATGGAGGAGACGAAGGAGACGAGGGGGTCGCGCCACATTTATACTTGGTTATGTGCTATTCGCTATTTCCCTAGTTTTGGTTTGCTACGAACAAAAACCTAGCAAAACCGTAGTTAATACTTGCAGGTTTTTCAGTACTTCTGGGGAAGAAGATGGCGTGGCGTTTTCTGGTTCGTCCCTTTGAATCTTCGCGCGCGTTTAATCCAAGATTTTCTGGGTTTATATATTATATTATGAATGCATTGTTTAAACAGTTGCGTGGGCTAGTTGGGGTGGTGAATGAAGCGTATGTGCAGCGAAGGGACGAGGGTTCGATTCCTCGCTCCCTATTTTTTTTTATAAAAGACCTTGTTTCTTGATTATGTGCTGCGCCTATCAGGTGGAGCATCATGCTCCCTCAGATCTGAACATAGGATCATCAATCCACCTAGATCATACGCCCTATATTTAGTTCCCTATATTATAAACCCCAATTGCAACCACACTGAATCAAAACACTAATTAACTTATTTATTTTAATTAATTTGAATATTTTAGTTAATTCCATTTAATATTTATTTATATAATAATAATTTATTTTTTATAAATAAGTTAATATATATTATGAATGTTAAATCTCTAATTTATTGATTCGTTCCGATTAAATCCATTAATCGTGATGGGCAATAATCGATTTTCTTAAAATATTTATTTAATTAAAATGAATAGTTTTATTTAGCTAAATGGCTTCAATCATTTTATTGGTTGCGATGATTAGCCTATCTTCCGATTTAAATTCATTATTATTTTTAATCGAACCAATCGATTACGAGGGATAATGATACAAAATTAATTCATAAAAATTATAAAAATACTATAATTCATTATAAGTGATAATTAAATCAATCAATTAGAATTGGTAATGATACAACTATTAATCTGTTAATTATGGTAATTGAATCAATCGATTACCGCGGTTAATAGTGCAAATTAAAATCAGGGTTGTACGCCCACTCTTAAAACACTTGTCTTTTTCAAACCACAAATTTCAAACTACGGATTTTCATCCTTATTCAAAACAACAATAGGCCATTCAAAAAGCCTTCAAACCATCTCAAATCAAATTTCAACTCTAAGGGCGTACAACCCTTCCCCGAACTACGTAGACTCTGATCCTCCATAAGGAGGTACGTAGGCACTTGGCAACAAGGCGAGTCCTCTTCCCTCTAAATCTCATTTTTCCCGATTCATTTCCCTTAATTATTTAACCCTCGAAAGCATAAACCTTACCTTAATACTCTTAGCCATAAAACTGTTAACCTTAGATTCAAAGCCATAGGAAAGGGTTGAGGGTGCCTAACACCTTCCCTCGACCTGAATATAGTATCTTACCCTGATCTCTATACTGCGTAGGGTTTCCTATTCGCCCTTCAGAATAGGTGGCGACTCTAAAATATAAATTTTTAGGGCAGGTTGCTACAGAAGCGTAAGTACATGATGTTATCTATGCTAATTTCTGGGCCTAAACAACCAGGGAATGACATAGACGTATACTTGGCACCCTTACTCGAAGATTTAAAGTTTTTGTGGGAGAACGGTGTGGAGGTTTACGATTGGTATAGGAAAGAAAGTTTCAACTTGAGGGCGATGTTGTTTGGAACAATTAATGATTTTCCAGCATACGGAAATCTATCCGGGTACAGCAATAAAGGTCAAAAAGCGTGTCCTGTTTGTGAAGATGAAACCGATATGACACGATTGGAGCTTTGTCAAAAGATTGTCTTTCTCGGCCATCGTAGATTCTTAAATTCTAATCATCACTACCGTGGGTGGAGAAAAGCATTCAATGGAAAGGCCGAACATCGTACAGCCCCGCCTTTTTTGTCAGGTGATCAAATTTTTGAAAAGGTGAAAGATGTGAGCACTCACTTTGGCAAGCCTTTTGCACATTCACTTGTCAAGGGTGGGTGGAAGAAGAAGTCAATTTTTTTTGAACTTCCATATTGGAAGTCGTTGTACGTAAGACATTTCCTTGATGTTATGCATATTGAAAAAAATGTATTTGACAGTGTTATCGGTACGTTACTCAATATACAAGGAAAGTCTAAGGATGGCATTAACATAAGGAAGGACATGGTAAACATGGGAATGAGAACTGAATTGGGACCCGTGATGAAAGGAAGACAAACATATCTGCCACCTGCTGTTTAAACTCTATCTAGAAAGGAGAAGAAAACATTGTGTAAGTTCCTCAGTGAAGTTAAAGTTCCAGAAGGCTACTCATCAGATATTAGAAGACTTGTGTCCATGAAAGACCTCAAGTTAAAGAGTTTGAAGACGCATGATTGCCATGTTATAATGGAACATTTTTTACCAATAGGTATACGTTCTATTCTGCCTGAAAAAGTATGAAGCGCAATAACTAAACTGTGTTTTTTCTTCAGTTCAATTTGCAGTAAGGTGGTCGATCCCGCGATCTTACCAACATTGCAAAAAGAGATAGTTGTTACTTTATGTGATCTTGAAATGTATTTTCCTCCCTCGTTTTTTGACATAATGGTTCATCTAGTCGTTCATCTTGTGAAAGAGACACAATTGTGCGGACCAGCTTATATGAGATGGATGTACCCTGCTGAACGTTATATGAAAATATTAAAAGGGTACGTGAAAAACAGAAGTCGACCGGAGGGTTGTATTGCCGAACGATACATTGTTGAAGAAGCGGTTGAGTTTTGTACTGATTTTCTGTCAAATGTTCAATCAATTGGACTCCCCAAATCTCATATTGTTCACCGATTTCGTTTCCGATTTACTTGTACATGCATGGTTTGACTTCCATTTGACTTGTATAGATTGTTATCTTATTAATAGTGTACTAATGTGATTTAGTTTGTTTGATACAGGTTCAATGGCTCCGGATAGAGATGCTCCACCTGAAAACTCACAAGAAAGAGATGCTCAAGAAAGAGATGCTCCGGATACAAATGCTCCACATGATACATCATCAATTGAAGTTGCACGAGGCATCACCATTATGAAGGGAATCATTCGACATAGAAACCAAGGATTAATATACCATTTGGAATGGAATTCTGATAACCAACCAATTGGTCCTAATTCTGCAAAGTTGACAAGCTATATTGGTACACTTGTTCGTATGCATATTCCAGTCTCCGTAGCTAAATGGAATCTGAAAAGCGAAGAGTTGGATGCGAAAAAAAGCGATTTGGGACGAGCTTAAGGTATCATATGTGGTTGTTGTTATTATCTTGACGATAATTTGTTTAAATTACTTATACTAACACACTCTATGCGTATGTTTTTTTGCAGAGGACTTTTGACATACCAGATGAGCGTAGACATTACATACTTAGTTTGGCCGGAAAAAGATATAGAGGGTGGAAAGCTTTTTTGACAAACACCTATCTTAAGGATAAAGATGGAAACTTTCTTGTAGAGGCACCGGGACGGCCAAAAAAGTATGAGATCTTCATTGATGAAAAAGATTGGGTTGAGTTTGTAAATCAAAGAGATGAAGCTTTTCGGAAAAGGAGTGTCACAAATACTGCGAGAGCATCAAAACCCACGTATCCATACAAAAAAGGGCGTTTGGGATATGCACGCTTAGAGGATAAAATTGTAAGTAAATAGAAATGCGTTTTAATTAATTGTCTAAATGTGTTTTATTTGACGATTTTATCATTTGTGTCAATGCATAGTTAGAGGAGACGAAAAGTGAGGAAACCTCACTTCAGTACATGTGTGGTGGAAGGAAGCTCGTGTGGGCAAGAATCAAGCTGTCGATCCCGATGTTCAAAGAGTTTATGCTGAATGTGTAAGTATAATACTGTGTCTTTAATTAAATCAAATGTTTTTTAATATATAAATGATTTTTTATCTCCACTAATAATTATTGAAATGTAAATGAATTACAGGAGACCTTGTCGCAATCGGTATCCACCAGTGAGGACCAGGATGATAGGAGCGTACTTAGTAGAGCACTAGATGCTCCTGAGTATCCCGGTCGGGTGAGGGGTAAGGGTCATGGTGTGACTCCAACCTATTTTTACAAGCATTATAGGAGAAGAAATCCTACCAATCAAGAAGTTTTGCAAAAATTGTAGGAATTGCAAGCACAAGTCTCTGAATTGCAAAGAGATAAAGATATGTATATGAGAGAAAAGTGCAATACTGCATCGGTGAAAGAAACTAGTGATAAAGCTAGTTTCAACTGTCAAAGAAAACTTCCCGAGGTAATTATAATTTTTTTTCCTTACAAATTGTTCTATTTTATTAATGATAATGACTTTATATTTACTATTGGTTTAGGGCATTTCTTCTTGCCAACTATACTTATCGTCACCGAATTATCGCCTAGTTGGCAAGGGAAAAGTGCACAACACTGTGGGAGATTTACTTCACCATAGACCGCTCCCGGATGGACACCTGAAAGTATCAGCTGATGTTGTATTAGATCATGATGCGGTGCTACCGGTACCTGACATGGTCTCAGAGACAACATTGATGCGAGATGCAATAGGGTCATTTGTTGCATGGCCCTTGGAGCTCATTATCATTGGTGATGAGGTATATTGAAAACCATTATGAATCATTTAGTTTTCGAATGTCAATTCTGCACCGTTACGTTAATTATTTTTTACATTTTAATTTTAGACTGCTCCTACAAAACCCGCAATTAAGGGCAAAGGGATTTTACAGGAGGAGGAGTCTGTTGCATCACTAAAAGAGGTACATTTAAGGTGTTAATATATAATTTGAATCTAAAACTGCATGATTTTATATTTTATCGATCTTTATATGATTTTTAGGCATCTGCTCGGGGGTCACAACAAGTGACACAGCAAGTTCGTAGCGTACCACCTAAGGGTCCTCCGAAGCAAGCGGCAAAAAAAGGTGGTGCTTTTGTGCCTCGATACCGGACGACGCTCAGAACACTTGTTGATATGTCCGATTTGAAGGAAGGTGCTCTCCGTGAAATCAATATGGATGAAGGTATCTTTGGTGTTGAATTCATGTCACATATTGCAATAGATGACTTGGATGAGATTTTTACGCATGAACATCTAGGCGTCGCTAATATGCACTGATACATCCGGTAATATTCACTCATCCGATATATTATTTAATTAGTCGAAAAATTTATTTACACATTTCAATGAAAATAATCTAATATGTTTATTATGTTTTTATTTAAGGTTGTTGCATGATAGAGTGTTGTGCGGGACTGCATTGTCAAACAGATTACGTTTCGTGTCTTCCGCCCATTGCAGCGGAATGACAATTGCTTCGGAACCGGAATCAGTTAGACAGCGTTTAGTCGATAGATTCATGTCCTCCGGCAATATAGAAAGTTTGATTCTTTGGGCGTATAATACCCGACTAGTAGGGTTAGTTTCTCATTCTTGGTTCATCTAATCTTTGTTTCTTTTGCGTAGCAAAATTTTCATATAACCTATTGTTTTAATTTATAGAGCACACTGGTTGTTGCTTGCTATCAACCCGATAAGAGAAGTGGTATATTTTCTGAATTCGGTAGATGGTGAGTGGAGCAATTATTCGGCTATGAAGGAAATTATTGATTTGTAAGTGGGATCGTTCTAAATATTCTTGTATATTTATATATTTAATTATTTGTGAGATTGATCTAAATATATGCTTTTATATTTTTGTTAGATCAATACAAGGGTTCCGAAGTCAACGAGACGCACAGGTATCCCGGACAAAATCAAACAACATTACTTGGATCAAAGTGCAGGTACATTATTTTTCACAATTTTGCTTATAATATTTATGCTACTTGATAAAACAAGACAACTATAAAATCTTATTTGTTTTTCTATGTAGTGTCCGATACAGCGAAACAGTTCAGACTGCGGATACTTTGTTTTGAGGTTTATGAAAGAAATCCTTCAAATGAATCAATTAGAGAATCCAATCATGGTATGGATTTATAACTTAATTATATAACTTCTTATAATTTATTACATTTAACTAAATCATTCATATTATGTTTTTATTCTGTAGTACTTTGACGAATTCCGTGCTGCTTCTTACACGAGACTTAAGTTGGAAGAAATCAAAGAGGATTTGTGTCAATTTTATATTCATCAGCTATTCATGCAGTAGGATTTGTGTCGATTTGAAGAGAATATTATAGTACTCTAGGATATATGGTTACTAACTTTGTTCATATTGTTGCCAATATTTGAAGTATAATATTGTTGATGTTAGAGATTTAGTTTGTTCGACATAATGATGTATATATATAATTTTGGATATTATAATGGTATTATATTAGTATATATATAGTCCTACCTATGGTTGAAAATATATCGTCGAAAATATATTACAGGTCGAAAATATTACAGGTTGAAAATATATTACAGGTCGAAAATATTACAGGTCGAACTGGGAGGCTGAAATTACAGGTTGCACTTTAAAATACCTCAATTAGCAACGACAACGCTTTTAAAAAACGCTCTTAAAGGGCCACCTACTAAAGCGCTTTATACTAAAAGCGCTGCCTAAGATTAAAAAAAAAGAAAAAAACGCAACCTAC
The DNA here is from genome assembly GCF_029867415.1 of Vicia villosa. Taxonomy (NCBI): domain Eukaryota; kingdom Viridiplantae; phylum Streptophyta; class Magnoliopsida; order Fabales; family Fabaceae; genus Vicia; species Vicia villosa. The sequence goes on from NW_026705536.1 coordinate 341,696, forward strand.
GAAAGCGCTTTTGGAAAAGCGCTCTTATAGGGGGGGCTACCAGAGCGCTTTTTCCAAAAAAAGCGCTCTTATATGGGGGTCTACCAGAGCGCTTTTAAAAGCGCTTTCGTTACCTACGCCAGCGCTGGCTTTAAAGCGTTGTTAAAGCCCAAAAAAAGCGCTCTTGTAGCTGTTCCGTGTTGTAGTGATCTCACATGGTTTATAAGTCAATTTTGCCCAATATTTGATTGAGAAATTAACCAATATCATATCTTTCATAATTATCATGATTTCTTTTATTAAACTTTGAATTATAATGAATATAATTCAAAATAAAATAAATAATGAGGATAATAATAAAATAATGGCTTGGTGGGATTCTTAATATACCATGGGAATGTTTAAAATCAAGAAACTTTGGCCCATTAGTCAAAAAACTTAAAATTCACCACTTTGGCTTTCATGCATTTTTCACAAAATCACCCAACTTGTGCAAGCCATAAATCCTTCAATTTTTATCATATGGATATGATCTAGGAATTTTTGGAAATCCCAAGATGTCCTCTATAAGACACTTTGGAACATATTCTGAATTTGGAGATTTTATCTTGATGATATGGCTCCTGACAAAAAACAGCATTTTGCGAGCTTCTAGAAGGACCTGTAATGTTTTGACTTATATCTCTTAGGCGGAAGCAGTTATTGACCTTGGGCCCAACATTAAAGTTGTAGAGAAGTGAATTTCCTTGAGAATGAGCTTTGGTTGGGGAATTTCTGATAAAGCATGAAAGAGATATGATCAGTCAAAGTTGGGTTGACTTTCTCCTTAAAAACCCTAATTTAGAAACTTAGGGTTTTGATGATTTCTGAGCTTTTCTTGATGAATCATGATCAATACTTATTCAAATGATGAATGTGACTTTGAAATATTTATGTTGACCAAAAATCAGAAGTTTTGAATGTGATTTGATCATAGTTGACTTTTAGGTCAAATTGGTCGATTGTTGACCATTTGAACTATTGACTGAGCAATCTTGTGAATCAGAGCTTAAAACTTGGCATGAGGATCCTTTGAAGCATATGAGAGGCTATGGGATCCATTTTAGGTCTTAGAACTTGATTTTATCTTTGAGAGAAGCTAAACCCTAATTGTGGGCTGATTGCTTAGGAGAGAGATAGTCAGGCTTATTTCTTAGTGCTTGAGCCAAAATATTTTGAAATATGATGGGCAAATTTTGGGGTATGACAAAATGCCATTGAGAAAAACAAAACATGGAAGTTAGTTGAAAAGCCAAATGACAAAGAAGCTATTATAGTAAAGTGGGTGTACAAATTGAAGCATAATCCAGATGGGTCAATTCAAAGAGCCAAGGCTTGATTGGTAGTAAAAGGCTATGCACAACTGCTCGGAATTGACTATAGTGAAACTTTTGCCCCAGTTGCAAGTACTATACAAATAGTTATTGAATTAGCAGCTCAAAAAGGGTGGAACCTGTACCAACTTGATGTGAAGTCAGCTTTCTTGAATGAAGAATTAAAAGAAGAGGTATATGTGCAGCAACCTCAAGGCTTTGTGACTAAAGGCCAAGAAGGAAAAGTTTACAAGTTGAAGAAAGCTCCCTATGGGTTGAAACAAGCCCCTAGAGCATGGTATAGTGAAATTGACATTTACTTCATTCAACAAGGATTTCAAAGAAGTCAAAGTGAGCATACCTTATATGTGAAGCATAAAGGTAAAGATGATATCCTTCTTGTTGCCCTTTATGTTGATGATTTAGTGTATACGGGTAATAACAAGAAAATGGTTGAAAATTTTAAAATATAAATGATGAAAAAATATGATATGAGTGATATTGAGGTTTACCAAGATGAATATGGAGTTTTTATTTGTCAAAGGAGATATGCTGAAAATATTTTGAAAAAGTTTGGCATGAATGGCTGCAAACTTGTTGATATTCCTTTAGTGGTGAATGAAAAATTAAAGAAGGGAGATGGTGGAAGATTAGTAGATGCAAGCATGTATAGAAGTTTGGTTGGAAGCTTGTTTTATCTTACAACTTCAAGGCCCGATTTAATGTTTGCTGCTCGTTTACTCTCAAGGTTCATGAGTAAACCAAGTTATTTACATCTTGGAGCAGCAAAAAGAGTTCTAAGGTATGTCATGGGAACCATGGAGTATGGAATCAGGTTTGAAAAGATTTTTAAACTCGAAGTTAAAGGCTATTGTGACAGTGATTGGGCTGGAAGTGTTGATGACATGAAAAGCACTTCTGGTTATGTGTTCAACCTGGGTTCAAGAGTAATTTATTTGTGTTCGAAGAAACAAGACACTGTAGCATAATCTTTAGTTGAACAGGATATTTGGCAGCTGGTTTGGCTACACAATAATCATTGTGGTTGATAAGAATACTTGAAGATATCAAAGAAAAGCAGGAAGAAAGAATGTTGCTTCACTGTGACAATAAATCAGCAATAGCCATGGCGAAGAATCCTGTTTTCCACAGTCGAACAAGACATATTAATATAAAGCACCACTTCATTTGAAGTGTGATCGAAGATGGTGATGTGCAGTTAGTGTTCTGCAATTCACAAGAGCAACTTGCAAACATTTTTACTAAAACACTACCAAGAGGAAGATTTCAACAACTTAGAGAAGCAATGAGAGTTAAAAAGCCACACATTAAGGGGGGGTGTTAAAATTAATATGTTGTAATCACCACTATCTTTAGTAAGCATTATGAAAGAAGTGTAACCATCACATTATAATGGCTGTCTTTATTTAGGTTTATGGTAGAGTTGTATCATTAAGATTGAGAGAACCAAAGAGTCCTCACCTTGATTATCAGCCTATTTGTATTCTCTATCATTTTCCTTCAATCTATACAAAGGCTTTGTAATGCTAAGTTGACAGCAAGAAGTGTATGGTGAATTCAATAAAATCATAGTTTTTCAATGGTCATCCACTAGTAGAATTATAAAGAAAAAAGTGACGAAAATTAGTTTTTCTCTGCAGAATCCTGCAACACTATAATTTATCACATACCACCTCTAAAATACCACCAATATATATATATATATATATATATATATATATATATATATATATATATATATATATATACATACTGTTACGAATTGTGATGATATAAATTTTGAATTGAGAATTGTGATGATGATATTTATACTGTTATGAATTGTGAACTATGATGATATATATGTTGTTATAAATTGTTCTAAGATTTTTTTAAATTCTATTTATTTTATAGAGTGAACATAATGGTACTCCTCTTAATCCTTCAAACTTGTTTCTTCACACGCACCAACACCGCAACAATAATACTTGGGTTGAAAAAAGATCAGAATATGTGCATGTAATGATTTCTCATCTTTAAATTGTATATTCTTTATTATTTTTTATTTAAGTTTCATTCTATTTTATTATCTTAAAATATTAATTAGCCTTATGTTTATGTTAACAGAAAAAGTTTACATATAGGTGGGAAGAATTGATCCAAGAATCATCTCAACAAGGGACTCCCCCGCCGGCTCAATTAGATGTGTGGTGTGATGTTGTGGGAATAAGAAAAGGAAGAGTATATAGTCTTGGAATGGAATCTACTGTAATAACAGGGAAGCCAACTTATCGTGGCACATGTTCGTCGTCAACCGATTGAGTTCAACGACATGAATTTGAAGAAATGAGAAATGCAAGGGATCAACTTCGTGAGGACTTGGCTAACACAAATAGAGTTATTGAGTATAACAATCAAATGCTAAAATAGTTGATGGACTGTTTGAATTTTCAACCAAAGTCATATTCTAGAGATCAAGTTCATAACGATGAGATTGGTGATAATGCTAATGACACTGAATGTGAGATTGGTGATAATGATGACATTGATGTTTAGGTTGCTGACCAAGAGATGGACTTAGAATGACACGTGACTATGAAAATGATATGTTGTTTTGTTATGATAATTATTAAAACAAGTTTATTGTTTTCTTTTTTAATATATAAAATACTTTATTTCTTGTTCTTTTGTTAAATTATTCCAATCAGTATTTAGTATGATTGTTTTTACATATTTTTTTAGTAGTTGTTTTGTTAAATACAATAAAATATTTAATATATTTAATTTTTATGGACACAAAATACTTTAAAGGATGTTAAAAAATATTTTTAACATATAAAAGATAATTTTAAATGGGTTTAAAAGCCCTCTTTTCTAAAATTAATTTAATTTTAAAAATAAAATTAAAAAAATTAGAGACCGATTTAGTGACTTTATGAATATTAATTTAATTTTAAAAATTAAATTAAAAAATTTAGAGACCGATTTAGTGACTTTCTTAATATTAATTTGATTATTAGAGTGACTAATTCGGTTGCTATTGCCAGATCAGAATAACAAACAAATATGTTAAATTGGTCAGTGAGTAAAGTATCAGTCACAATATAAGTCACTAAAAACGATCACTAATTCGGTCTATATTTCGGTCACAATAACGGTCGCTAATAATCAGTCGCTAATATCGTCGCAAAAGCTTATCGACTAGTGCTTTTCCAACCGGAAATTAAAGGTCACTTTATCGGTCTTTAAACGATATTACGACCGATTTTAAAGATTTTTCGGTCACTATTTCGGTCATTGAAAGGGAAAATTCTAGTAGTGAATATAGAACAAACAATTAGATATGACTGCAATCTTTTAATTTCTTTTATACATAACTCATGTAACTTGACTGGAATATTTTACACAATGGGCATGCAAGTAAGAAAATAGATCATGAGTTATTAAATCATGTTAGCTGAAGCAAGCATCTATTTTGCACTGGCATTGTTTGTGAAACTCCCTGCAGAGATGATACTGGATTCTTTGAGTGAAACACATCGGTACCTACATTCAATTTTGACAATAGTTATTTATCAATTAGAAGACATGACAGGCACATTTTGTAAAGTTAGATAAAAAATAAGTAAATTTTCAAGTGCCTTTCTTGCTTTTTTGATGTTTAAACTGTAAAATTGTCTTGCTCTGAAAATGTTGTTGTATGGTCTCTACATAATGTGGTAGAAATAAATAAAAATGTTTGAATGAGAGTGAGTGAGTACCTTTGAGGTTGAGAGCGATTCGGACACGGAAGGAACATGAACTTCTCTAATATCTTTCATACCCTAATTCTGACTCCCCCCTAAGATGTCACTTCACTTGGAATTACACATCTCCTAGTCAGATCAATACAGATACCAAGAGCAGTCACCTGTTCACTAGGTATTCTACTAGGGTTTCCAATCTATGAGATTCAAGCAAAGGATCAATGATCAAAATGATCCCAACATAATCATATAAGTCAATATGTTCATCCATCTCAACATAACCTCCAGCCTCAAGGCATTAAGCCTCCAGTTCATCAGTACAACCAAATTTGGGTTTTGAGATCCTCAGAAACTTTAGTAAGGGTTTCATCTGGGAAGTGCTTCAAGTTTCAAAACATGAGTCACATACCTCAATTTCCTTCACATGATTCCATCATCAATGTCTAAAGCAAAATATACTTCAATTCAAGATCAACAATTCTCAGATTCATCTGGGCGATAAAATTAGGTTTTGACCTAATTCACCCAGACAGTTGACTTTTAATCAGGACATGGCTCCAAAACTCAAACCATGATTCAAAGACCTCTAATACCTCAATATAATCCATTCACTTCATTCATTTGAGGAGGAGGGCTTGATTCATCACAAAAATCCAAGATTACCCTTCATCAGGAAAAAGTCAACTGTACAAGATTGACTTTGACTTTTAAGAAATTTGGTCAACCATGGACTCTTAAGGATCTATATCATTCACATATGATTATTAAAGTCATTTGGCCAAATAAAATCAAGAAAATAAATCAAGGATCAAAAAGTCAACAAAAGTCAAAATTAGGGATTTTCAAGGGCATTTTGGGAACTCAAAATTTTGCTTACACACTCAAAAATCTCCCAACATGAAAGTTGTAGATCTTGACAAAATAAGAACTCATCATAATGCAACTTTTGGCTAAAAGTGATTATTTTGAGAGATTTTGAATCAAGAAAGATTATGGTCAAAACACTTAGAGAAATTTTAAGTGTTTTTGACCTAGTTTTCTTCCAACTTTAGGCCTATTTTTCACAAATTTCCCAAGTGATTCTGAAGAAACACCAAACTAATGAATTGAAGTATATATCAAGGGCTTTCCAAATTATGATCAACCTCCTCCAAATTCATTTTGAGCTAAGAGTTATGATTGATCAAAGTAAGGCACATGAAGTGAATTTTCAAGGCATGACCAACTTTGCTTTTGGTCATTTTTATGCAAAGGCCTACACTAATTGGTGCATATACACTTCAAATATATCATAAGATATTGGAGAGAATCATTTGCATCAAGCTTCCAAAATATCGAAAAATCAAAGCCATGTGATTATGTAATCATTACATTTAGGAATTTATGGAAAATGATGATTAATCAATTGGAATCTTTTCTAAGCCAATTAGAGAGCTCTATACATCATAATTGTCCCCTAAGATCAGAAAAGATCAATGGTTAGGGAGCTTGCTCGAAAATACCATCATTGCATTTTGGATATTCTTTGAATTCCTTCATGGCCAACAAACTCAAAATGACTTCACTAAGCAAGCTCACTCCCTCAACTACTCTGATCACTTCTCCTATAAATAGAAGTGCTCTCCTCAGTATTCAACACATCAATGCAACATCAAATTATTTATTTCTCCTTCTCTCCCTCATGCTTATGGTTTTCAAAAGTTCTTTGGCAAGAAGAATCGAGTTCTTCAAACTAGAGCTTTTCTTTTGAAAGTAAGCCTTCTAACATCTCAAGGAGGTTCATTAGAAGTGATCCAAGCACCTGCAACACTTCTGGAAATGGAGCAATACCATAGCCACTTTCAATTTGGAGCCTAAGCAGTTGGAGGTCTATAGAACGATCCAGAAGGTGTCAATCAAGTCCAAGCATTCCAATATGTTCCTTGGGGTGTAGTGAAGCTATCCAGATGGTCGTAGCTCATTTGTAAGTGCAGAATCACCATCCTCCATGTTCACTTGAAGCTTAAATAAGACGGGTCTAGTAGAACAATTTTGAGGTGTTCAAAGTGAAGTAAGTGCCTAGATAGCATCAACAAGGTACCAGGAAGCTTTTACAATCATCAATTCATTGCTGAGAGTCCTTCACCATAGCCATCGACCTCCATTTTCAGAGGTATTTTTTCAAACTCTAACACTCTCATTCAAGTATCCTTTTCATTAAAACTCGATACCAGTTTGTTCAGCATCATTAGAGGATTAAAAGCCCTCTATCATCATTCATTTATTCATTAGCATCATCATTTAATTTTATTTGCAAAATTTAGGGTTCATCACGTATTTCAGTTAATTCAGTAGATGTAGTTAATTTTAATCTATGTTAGTTACATTCTGGAATCGTGAGTGAATGTAGAGCAAGTTTGATGCTTACATCTTTGCAAATGATTGAGAAACAAGAGAGTTGGAAATTCAAAAATCCAACAATCTTTAGGTTGAAGACGAAGATGGTGGGTGGCACCATTTTTTGAAACTCAGAGGCAATTTTCAAATATATTTAATTGGAAGCGTGTATTAAACGAATACATCGTATAGCTCACTTGGTCACATGCGCTTCACACTTCTCTTGCCATAAGGTCTGGGGTTCGATCCCCCCTCAGACCTTTTGTTATTTTTTCATTTTTATCACACTTGTTTCACATATAATCAATTGCACTCCTCCTTTTAACAGGCCACGCCCATGGCTCAGTGGGTAAGTGTTTTGTGATGGTGACCTAAAGGGCGCAAGTTCAAACCTTGGTGAGACCAAACCTTCTTTTTTACCACTAAATTCTTTCATTTTCTTCACAACTTCACACGATTAATTCACCTATCAAAGTAAATCATTTTCACTTGATTTTTACACACTTTTCATTATCATACCTATTTTATGAATATCTAAAAAAATCACAAAAATATTATATATTTTATATATTCTTATTAGGTTTAAAATGGTGTATTTTTAGGTATTTTTAATACTTTTAAAATATAGTTTTCTTCATATTTTTCAAACCTAATCACTTTGTAAATATTTTGTGATCAAACTTTATTCATAATTCAATAAATCACATGGGCCTCTAATAGAGTGTAAGACCCAACCCTTTTCATTTTCAGATTTTCAAAATACATTCAATCAATTGTTTTCATAACAATAATCAATAAATATTTTGGGCCTCTTAAATATTAAAGAGTGTAAAACCCAACAACTTTTCCTGTACATACAGTTTTTAACTCCTTTCTTTTCAAATAAACAGTAAACTCCTCATCTGTTTTTTTCATAACTTTCTTCTTGGTATTAAAGGGCATTATTCCCGGTGAAATTCTTCATATACCTATGTGACCTAGTGTCCATCTTCACTTCTTCTATTTTCAAAACAAAAACTTCAAAACTGTTTTCAATAAACAATTCAACTGTTTTCAATCAACTCTCAATCTATTTTCAAAACAACTTCAATTTCAAATCAATTTCACATGAGCCTCTCCTTGAGTCTAAATCCCAACCCCTTTTTGTACTTACATCTTTCAAAGGCCTCCTATTCATCCAGGTTAGGCTTTACAGCTTTTAATTTACAGCTTTCATTTAAATTACTGTCAAATGTAAACTGTATATACACTATTTAGAACTCCGTTTGAGAAAAACCTTAGGACAAATAAATTGTATATATATTATAGGACTATGACCTAAGATTGAGAATGTCTTCTCGGTGAAGGCTCTTTCCTAATTAGATTTCTATAGTTCAACCTCAAGATGAATTATTCCTGGTGAAACATCTTGAAAAAAGCCTTAGAACAAAAATAGGGCACATCCACCTGTCGCGGGCGAAAAATCGTTTTTCTTTTTTCGGGATGAGACACCTGATGCCTTCTTTGGGCTCGAGTGCTCAAAAAATGATTTTTCTTTTGTACCGACCAAACTTTTTATTATTTCCAAAGGAGGAAAAGGAAAAAAGCTGCAATAACCTAAAAGTGGGGGGAGAGATCTTGGGTAAGAGGGTTGGTTATACGAAGGGAAGGTATTAGCACCCAACGTATCTATAGTACTCTATAGGTTTCTTTGCTTTGTTTTTCATTCCATGTTATTGAGAGGTTCTTGTGAAATAGGTGGGACCTAAGGTGTTTGTTTGATTATGCTCGCAAAGATCATCGCGATCCTCTGCATACATATCCCCTAGAGGGAATCAGAGCATCTGTAGCTCGGGGTCTACGGGTGCTAAGGTTTGAGTGGTTTGAGAGAGAAGTTTTGCTCGCCAAGGATACGACCTTGTGCCTACGTATTCTCAAAGGGATGTTGAGAAAGTCAGAGCAATCGTAGTTCCCACTTATGCTAGTGGAAGCAAAGGATAAGAGACAAATGTCATCTCAATGTTCGATGTATCTAATCTATATCATCACATACATCTGTTTGTTTTTTGTTTGAAAATCTTTTCATTATAAGCCCTGGGCCATGCCACTTATGGCGCTTAGAATGATAAAGATGTTTTTGTTGTTTAACCAGCCTTGTGGCAAAAACTTTCAATGAAGTCAGCCTTGTGACAAAAAGTTTTGATTAATCAACCAGCCTTGTGGCAAAAGTTTCAATGAAGTCAGCCTTGTGACAAAAACTTTGATTAATCAGCCAGTACGGTGGCAAAACGGTTTGATTGATTAGCCAGCCTTGTGGCAAAAAGTTTGATTGATTAGCCAGCCTTGTGGCAAAAAAGTTTGATTTGATTGATTGATTGTTTGTTTGTGATGATATAGAAGAGATACTCCTATCATAGAGATGATAAATGTCTAATCTCCTAGGGTATTTGATTTGGATATTTGGGATGCTTATAAGAAGCCCGTGGGTCCTTGTACGAAGCCCAAGAGGAGGCTATCCGAGGGTCCTTGCATTGCAAGCCCAAGAGGAGGCTATGGGAGGGACAATCCAGGGTCCTTGCATTGTAAGCCCAAGAGGAGGCTATGGGAGGGTCACTCGTTTGTACAAAGCCCAAGGGGAGGCATGGTATAGTTGGTTTGAGCTCTTAGAGCGATTTCACCGGGAAACCATACTCTATGTCCTAACCTAAACTAGAGAGATTCTTTGCACGAAGCCCAATAGGAGGCTATGGGGAACCTAGTGTTGTACTAAGTTGAACAAGCACACATATCACACATATGAACAAACATGAACAAGTATGAACAAACATGAACAGGTATGAACAATTATATGTATATATATGACAAGGTGTGTGCATATAATGGAGTTTATGAAGGAAATATACCTGTAAGCATGATCCATTTGTATACACGGGGCTCGGGACTCACACTCGAGGAGAGGTCCACTTGAATTTATTCAAAGCTATGTAAACAGGTATTTACAAAGGGGCTTGGGACTTATACCTACATGGAGGCCCATGGTATATTTTCGGGAAGATTTAAAGAAAACCTTCATTTTTGATTTGTAATTCAAAGTTAAAAAATCAAATTGATCGAGATATGTACAAAAAGGTGTACAATGAAATACCTAATTTCATGTACGGGAATGGGACTTATACCTATGTGGAGGCCCATGTTTTATTTTATAAAACATGGTTGATTGTTTATTTACAGACGCGTTGTTTGAAAAACTGTTTGAAAGTTTGTTTTGAAAGAAGTTTATTGTTTAAAGAAACAAAACTGTATAAAAGGAAAAAGGAGTGGGTCTTATACTCTCTAATATTCGAGAGGCCCCATGTTTTATTTTCATAAAACATGGTGGATGGTTTTTGAAAAAAGATGGTGAGGTTTGTTGTTTAAAAACTGTGAAGGTTTTGTTTTGAAGAAGTTTTCTGTACAAAGAAAAACTGTACAAAGAAAGACGAAAGGGACTTATACTCTCTAATATTCGAGAGGCCCCACATCGCTTTGAAAATCAATTGATCAATTTAAAAGATTTAATCAATAGTTTTCTTTGAAAAATCAAAAAGAAATGGTTTATCGTTTTTTTGGAAAAAATCGCGATCGCTCATTTTAAAATGATTCGAATTTGACAAAAGTCAACTTAATTAAGTTAAAATCAAATTTTAATGCTTAATTAAGACCTAAGTGGTTATGGTTTGATCACAAAACTATTTACAAGTGATTAGGTTTGAAAATTAGATGAAAAACAATATTTAAAGTATTTAAAAGTACTTAAAAATGTATCATTTTAAACCTAATTAAAAACATATTAAATAAATCCTTTTTTGTGATTTTTTTTTATATTGTCAAAATATGTATATTAAATAAGAGGTGTGTAAAAAATGAATGAAAAATGAATTGATTTGATTGGTTAAATTAAATGATGAAGTTTGTTAAAAAATGAAAGAAAAATAGTGTCAAAAAATTGGTTTTGGTCCTACCAGGGTTTGAACCCACGCACCCACGCTTGCTGACCAAAACATGGACCAACTGAGCCACGCTTGTGGCTTGTTAAACATACGCGTTTTGTAAAATATATTTTAAATCAAGAATTTGAATTTTCCAAACCAAATCTGGCGCCAAGAACACAACCCTAACTGATTTTTGAATTTCTTCAAATCTGTGTTGTTTTGATCGATCAAAGGGTCTATCTCACTCGGTTTTGGACGAGGAACATGATGATGACCTTTAATTTCATTTATTTTTGCTCTAAGATGATTAATTCTCTGATGAACACGAAGAACCCTAATATGGCAAATCTAAGTGAAATCGTGTATGATCATGATATGATGCAATTGATTGAGGGTTATTATTCAGTGATGGTGCAGAAACAAGATGGTAACTCAGTTTTTCATTTATGATGCATGTATGATAGAGTTTGAAGTTCATGAGCACTTACCTCAAAAACGGCCAAGCTGGAGATTGAATTTTGCAAAGGAGGTGTTACAGATGTTGTTGCTCAATCTGGACAGCTTCAATGAACCTTATGGAAGGTATCTGGATGCTTGGAGTGAATTGAAAACACCTGGAGCAGTTGGAGGTACCCGATCTGCAGTTAAGCCTAAGTGTGAATCGAGCTCGATGATTCTGATGTTTCAGGTTGATGATGAGTGTTTGGATAGCTCATATGTGATATATGTGAGGTGTGGGAAGTGTTAATTTGGACAGAAATGATCTGGAATGAAAATTGGCATGATAAGGCTCTTCATGTGTTCATATGGAGGTTGAAGAGTGAATCTGAGTTTTGGGGTGATTTGGGGTGTGTGAGTGGTTCAAACACATCCCATATGATGTTTATGAGTTGCTAGAACCATCACTTTGGCCATAACTTCAAGGGTTTGGAGGTTGAGTTTTGTACCTCTTAGAAACTTAAGAAACTTGCATTCTAAGAAAGAAAGAGAAAGCCTATAATTTGTGAAGCTTTGGTGTGATTTTGAATGGAATTTGGACCTCTATTTATAGGCCAAAGAGTCTGAACTCAGAGCTTTGCAACTTGCTTCAAAGTTTGATGATTTGGCTTAAGGGATAGAAAGGAATCTTTCACATTTAATGCATATGGTTAAAAGTAACTAAACCATGGTTACTTCTCTAAGCTTCTTATCTCTTTCCATTCTAATCTCAAACCAGAAATATCTTTCAATTATTGCCTCTATGTGTCATCAATTGGATCATTTGGTAGAATAGTGCATAACTTTGGTAAAAATGGCATGAAATTCTAAGTGAAAAGTTCACTAATGTCAAAATTCAAAACCATGGCTACACTCCATATTTTTCCATGCTCTTGGACATCTTGGAAAGCTCATATTACACACTTCAAAACCCTAGTTGAAAGCTTCTTCAAGATCTTTAAGGAAGTGGGTGAAAAAGATCCATGAACTTTGAGAAAAATGAAGTTTTAAGTGAAGTTTTCAAAAAGTACCAACTTTGAAGCTCCATATCTCTTAAATGGTTGATCTTATGGAAAAAAATTATATGTGTCAAAGTTGTTCATTGGATCAAAATCTACAACTTTCATGTTGGAAGTTTTTTTCAGTTTGTAGGTGAAATTTTGAGTTATTCCCTTCCAAAGTTTGGAAAAAACCATGAAAAAACACTTAGAAATTTTTCTAAGTATGGAAAGTCAAACTTTTGACTTTTTGATTCTTGATTGATTTTCTTGATTTTTCTTGATCAAATGACTTCATATATCATATATTGATGATTCAAAACTTCAAAAGTCAAGGTTGACCAAAATTCCCCAAAAGTCAATGGTGATCTTGTGCAGTTGACTTTTTCAGACGAATCGCGTTTCTGGAGATTTCAAATGAAACAGGCTATCCTCACCAAATGAATAGCATGAATGGATCACATTGAAGCATTAGAGGTTATTGAGCCATAGTTTGAGTTGTGGCACCATGTCCTGATTAAAAAGTCAGTTGTTCAGTGAATTAGGTCAAAAACCCTAATTGTCGACCTGATGAAATTGATGACTGTGGATCTTGAATTGAGATGCAATTTCCATTGGATGTTGTCATAGGGATTATTTAAGGATGATTGAAACCTTTGATTGACTTCCTGGGGATTTTTAGGGTTTCCCAAATGTGATCCCTGATTTCAGTCCCTGATAGTTCAAAACCCTAATCTGATGATTTGAAATTTCTCTGTTGATCAATCCTTGTGTAGGAGATGTCTTGAGCCAATGGATTAGGTCAAAATGATATACTTGGGGTCTTGAGGTCATGTCCCAAGTCATTGGGTCAAATCCTGAGCAAAAGTCAGGAGTATGCTATCTTCAGTCAAAACCCTAATTTGGTTGATTCAGTGCTTTTGAGCTTGTTGAAATGAATCTCTGGGGACCAAATGTTGGTTGTTTGATGAAGATGATTCATTTGAGATGAAGGGAGAACAAAACCCTAGTTGATTGTTGCTTGTATTGATGAGTGATTTCTTGTTTAAATCCTGCTGAGTCACAAGTAGCAAACACAAGCTATGCAATTTGTTAGGGATGCAAATGATGCATATGCTATGATATGAGGTGGTATCTTAGGTCAAAAATTGGGGTATGACAGATGCCCCTATTTAAGTTTCTTCAACCTGAGACATGAAGATTGAAAATCTTCGTTTTGATAGGGTGGAAGAGACTTAAATATCAGAAGACGCGAATTTTGGACCTAAGATACCAAAATTGCGAATGATGCAAGGATATCTTTACCGAGGGAATATCAAAACTGACTCCGCTGGGGAAAAGAGGTCGGGAAGGATGTCTCAATCCGTTTTAGGAAGAGAATCCGTTTTATTGGGAAAGCAAGTGTATGCTTCGCCTGGGAATGATAGCTTTGTAAGAAAAGCTTACCTATCGACATTACCGACTATCAGCATAGGGATAGACTTGTTAATAATGCGAAGGTGAAAGGTATGGAACTGTGTTACCGACTATCAGCATGGTGATAGACTTGACAAGGTAAAAAGAGTTTCAAAGTTTTGGTTAATATTACCGACTATCAGCATGGTGATAGACATGTTTAATAATATAACCAGAACAAAAGGTTACCGACTACCAGCCTTGTGATAGTGGTTTTGAAGACATGATCAATTATCAGCCAAGTGATAAAATGATCCTGGAGACTTTGCTAGGGAAATTACTGGTTATTCAGCCTTGTGAACAGTAATAAGGCCCTGATGGTCAAATGATCTTCATGATTGATTTCCTTGAGAGGAAAAAGCTTTTGAAAGAGACATAAGCTGCTCTGATGACGAGGCTATTGCTTATTGTCTATTTTTTCACGACTCTGTTTGAGGAATCGGAATTTGAATTTTTGGTAAAGACAAGGTTCAAACCAAGAATGAATTGGAAAGAACAGTCAAACAAGACTTTGTACCCAATGAGGAATGAACTCGAATGGGTATTTTCTCCTTTTGTTATGAGAGGAGAAACTAAAGCAACCTTCTTCCACGAGGAATGATCTCAGTGGGGAACTGGAGAAAGAATATGTTCTTTTCTGCTTATGGGTGACGACCTACTTGGAGATGACACGCCCGTACTTGTTTCTTCTTTCTTTTTTTTTTTTTTTTTTTTTTTTTGAGGATAGATATATCCTAAACAAGTAAGTATTTGAAAAATGCAAGAATGCATAAATGATGCAAATATGTATGAATGATGAATGTCATGAATGTAGCATGCATACTGACAATACTGACAGATAGAGGAGTATATACTGGAGAAGGACCGACGTCGCAATACAACCAGATACTTGGCAAATGTTTTTCAACACGGTGTAGATAACACAGGTGATGAACGGTGTTGCGTGCTTTCAACTTCTCTGGGGATGATAAGCATCTTTTCTTATTGAGGTGGAAGAACCTCTTCACTGGAGATGGAAAATCTTCGTCACTGGGGATAAAAGACCTTCTTCACTGGGGATAGAAGAGCTTCTTCACTGGGGATAGAAGAGCTTCTTTACCTCGAGGGATAATTGCTTCAAGAATTCTTTTCTGGGACAAGAATACCGTTGTCTCAACAATTTTTCAGGGAGAATCCTTTTGTTCATCCTATGGAGACGACTGCTGATGTTCCTTCCGTTGTTCACAACTCAAAGGAAAATTTCGCTTTTATTTTGAAAAAGAAAAGTGAAGTAAATTCATTTAAAACTTATTTTTTTCTTTTTTTGTTTCAAAAGTGAATAACACAATTAAAGCGTCATTTTGCAAGCTGAAAGAAATTAAAGATTGCAAACAAATGGGCACAAGGCTCAAATTTATTTAATAGGATGGTAATCAGCTAAAGGCGTGATTCCATGGAGTATTTACAAAAGTTGGAAATGGTAATTATGCGGAAAAGGCTACATTGAATGCAATAACCACTATTCCCTAACAACTTTGAGTTCCAACTGTGCTTGTCGCTTCAGATTGGCGATGATTTGATTGAAGATCCTTTGATGAAGTACAGACTCTTCAGGTGACGAAGTACGGACTAATGCAGTTACTTTGTCATTATTCCTTAATTTTTGCCTAGATTGCCCTTTCAGGTTTTCAATCTACCAGGATGCATTTTTTCTGTTTATTGTCTCTAATTTTTGCCTGGACCGCCCTTTCAGGTTTTCAGTCCACCGAGACGCTTATTTTTGCCTAAGTCGCCCTTTGCGGGTTTTCAACTTACCGAGCTGTTCTTTTGTATTTTTTAGACAAAGTATTTCTTGACTGCATCAGCATTCACAGGATATGGGAGTTCATCGCCATCCATGGTTGCAAGAGTCATGGCGCCGCCAGAAAATGTTCTTTTGACAACATACGGGCCTTCGTAATTAGGAGACCATTTGCCCCTAGAATCTGGTTGAAAAGACAAGATCTTTTTAAGCACGAGGTCGCCTTCTTGAAATTCACGAGGTCGAACCTTTTTGTTGAAAGCTTGTTTCATCCTTGCTTGGTATAACTGTCCATGGCATAGAGCAGTCATACGTTTTTCTTCGATTAAGTTCAACTGATCGTATCTGCTTTGACACCATTCAGCCTCTGATAACTTAGTCTCCATGAGGACTCTCATTGATGGTATTTCAACTTCTACGGGGAGCACAGCTTCCATGCCGTATACTAGAGAAAAGGGAGTTGCCCCTGTTGAAGTACGCACTGAAGTACGGTACCCATGTAAAGCAAATGGCAGCATTTCATGCCAGTCTTTGTAAGTGACGACCATTTTCTGGACGATCTTCTTAATGTTCTTGTTGGCGGCTTCAACAGCGCCGTTCATTTTTGGTCTGTAAGGAGAAGAGTTATGATGCTCAATCTTGAATTCCTCACATAATTCTTTCATCATCTTGTTGTTCAAGTTCGAACCATTATCAGTAATGATCTTGCTGGGAATACCATATCGGCAAATGATGTTATTCTTGATAAACCTCACAACCACTTGTCTTGTAACATTGGCGTAAGATGCTGCTTCGACCCATTTGGTGAAGTAATCAATTGCTACTAAGATGAAACGATGACCGTTTGAAGCTTTTGGTTCGATCATTCCAATCATGTCGATACCCCACATGGAGAAAGGCCACGGAGATGAGAGAACGTTGAGTAGAGTCGGTGGCACATGGATCTTATCTGCGTAGATCTGGCACTTGTGACATCTCTTCACGTGTTTATAACAATCTGATTCCATTGTCAACCAATAGTATCCTGCTCTTAAGATCTTTTTGGACATTGCATGCCCATTTGAATGAGTTCCAAAGGACCCTTCATGCACTTCATGCATTAACATGTCTGCTTCGTGTCTATCCACGCATCTGAGCAAAACCATGTCGAAGTTTCTTTTGTATAGCACATCTCCGTTCAGGAAGAAACTGCCAGAAAGTCTCCTTAGAGTTTTCTTATCTTTGTTTGATGCCCCAAGTGGGTACTCTTGAGTTTGAAGGAAGCGTTTGATGTCGTGGAACCACGGTTTATCATCGATGACTGCTTCAGTTGCAAACACATAAGCGGGCCTTTCAAGGCGCGTGATTCTGACTGTAGGCATATCATTCCAATGATTGACTTTGAACATGGAAGATAGAGTAGCTAAGGCGTCTGCCATTCGATTCTGATCTCGAGGTATATGATGCAATTCAACCTTGTTGAAGAAAGTCAACAGACGTCTTGCATAATCTCTGTAAGGAATCAAGCCAGGGTGGTAAGTTTCCCACTTGTCTTTGATTTGGTTGATCACAAGGGCTGAATCTCCATATATGTCGAGGATCTTGATCCTTAAGTCAATGGCTTCTTCGAGACCCATGATACAAGCTTCATATTCTGCGATGTTGTTGGTGCAATCAAATAGTAGTCTGGCGGAGAATGGGATATGAGTACCCTTGGGAGTGATGATGATTGCCCCAATTCCATTGCCAAAAGCGTTTACTGCTCCATCAAAAATTAGGCCCCATCTTGATCCAGGCTCAGGACCTTCTTCAGGTAACGGTTCGTCACAATCTTTCATCTTCAAGTACAAGACATCTTCATCAGGAAAGTCAAACTTGAGAGATTGATATTCATTAATTGGTTGATGCGCCAAATGATCGGCGAGAATGCTTCCTTTGACCGCTTTTTGAGCACGGTATTCAATGTCATATTCGGATAACAGCATTTGCCATCGGGCAATCCTTCCTGTTAATGCAGGCTTTTCAAAGACATACTTGATCGGATCCATTTTGGAGATTAACCAAGTAGTATTGTTGATCATGTATTGGCGGAGACGTTTTGAAGCCCAAGCCAAAGCACAACACGTTTTTTCGAGCATGGAGTAACGAGACTCACAGTCTGTGAATTTCTTACTCAAGTAATAGATGGCATGCTCCTTCTTACCGGTTTCATCTTGTTGTCCAAGCATACAACCCATGGATTCTTCCAACACGGTAAGGTACATGATTAGTGGTCTTCCTTCAACTGGAGGAATCAATATTGGTGGTTCTAACAGGTACTCTTTGATACTGTCGAACGCTTTCTGGCAATCTTCAGTCCATACAACCCCTTGATCTTTGCGGAGAAGCTTGAAAATTGGCCCACAAGTAGCAGTCATTTGAGAGATAAATCTGGAGATATAGTTCAATCGTCCGAGAAATCCTCTTACTTGTTTTTCAGTCTTTGGTGCAGGCATCTCTTGAATAGCTCTGACTTTGTCGGGATCTACTTCAATACCTCTTTGGCTGACAATGAAACCCAAGAGTTTTCCAGATCTAACCCCAAAAGTACATTTGTTAGGATTCAAGCGAAGCTGATATTTCCTTAGTCGTTGAAACAACTTCAAAAGGTATTCAATATGTTCTTCTTCTGTGCTGGACTTGGCTATCATGTCGTCCACATAAACTTCAATTTCTTTATGCATCATGTCATGAAAGAGAGTAGTCATTGCCCTTTGGTAAGTTGCGCCTGCATTCTTCAATCCAAACGGCATCACTTTGTAGCAAAAGGTACCCCATGGGGTGATGAAAGATGTCTTCTCCATGTCTTCAGGAGCCATCTTGATCTGATTATAACCGGAGAACCCGTCCATGAAGGAAAAGACGTTGAACTTAGCGGTGTTATCAACCAGCATGTCGATATGTGGTAATGGAAAGTCATCTTTTGGACTGGCCTTGTTCAAGTCACGGTAGTCAACACACATTCTGACTTTACCATCTTTCTTCGGAACTGGCACTATGTTAGCCAACCATTGAGGATACTCAGAGGTGACAAGAAAACCTGCGTCGAGTTGCTTTTGAACTTCCACTTTGATCTTGTTAGCCATATCAGGGTGAGTCCTTCGCAATTTCTGCTTAACCGGCGGACATTCTGGCTTCAATGGCAAGTAATGCTGAACAATATTGGTATCCAACCCAGGCATGTCTTGGTAGGACCAGGCAAACACGTCAACATATTCTTTGAGAAGGTCTGTCAACTTACTCTTGATATCAGCATCAAGCAGCGATCCAATGGTCACTTCTTTTTTGTCTTCTTCAGAACCCAAGTTGATCTTTTCTAAAGGCTCTTTGTGAGGCAGAATGGCTCTTTCCTCGTGCTTAAGTAATCGAGAGATCTCGTCCGGGATCTCCTCTTCTTCCTCTTCTTCGGCTTCGAACACAGGAAACTCAAAGTTGGGAGAGGGCATAGGGTTATTGCATTCAATGGGTTTATCAATAGTAAATCTGCACATGTGATTTATATTTATTTCAGAAAATTTATGAATGCAGGAGTGTATGCAGATTTTTTTTGAAAAAGTTTTTTTCTTTTATTTTTTTTATTTTGGTTTTTTAGGATTACCATTTCCAGAAAAAAGAAAAAATAAAACATATAATGTAGGGAATTCAAAATGACACTTTATTTATGATTCATTTTTGAAACAAAGCCCTAAACACAAACTCATTTGTCTTGGGCAGGACAAAGAGGGAAACTTTTAAAACAAAGCCCTATACACAAAGTTATTTGGGCGGAACATTTAAAAGCAAAGCCCTATAAAACATCTCTCTGCTTTGGGCAAGGCAGGAGGTCAAAATAACAGCGAGGTGATTACTTTGAGCGGCGAACAACATTCGGAACGTCGACAGCTTTCCAGTAGCAACGAACTCCTCTGTGTATTATGTATTCAGGAAAATTCTCCTCAGAATTATCTTCAGTATTGACATTGACCGCTGGTCGAGCAGGATTTGAAGGTCCTGGTTTGTCACCCTTGTTCTTTGTAGAGTTGAAACGGTCTTCTTCTACTTCTTGAAGAGCATAAGACGAGTCACAATCTTCAGAATTTTCAGGATGTATTTCCCAGTCTTCAGGATGAAGAGACTCATTGTCAGCGACACTTTCCGAGTCAGTTGCGGGACCATCTTCCCCTTCATCTTCAAAAATGGCATTTATGTGATAATAACCATCTTCAGGATTATGAACCTTGGCAGATGCATTGAATCCGAAATCTTCAGTAATTTCAGGTTGCTGAGAAAATTGACAGGGCTGATAAGCCTCTTCTGGTTGACTATTATATTCAAAGGAATCTCCCCATCCAGTTGGTTGGATATCCTCAATCGCAATCTTTGAACTTTCAGGTGCAGTATATTTCACCATATAATCAAATTTTCCACTTGGTTGTCCCAAGGTGTCCCAGATTTCTGCAGGAACAGGCTCAGTTTCTTTGCCTTTGGGTTTCTCTGAAGGAGGATATGGTTCTTCCTGAGATATGTATCCCGAGTCATTGAGATAACATTTCCATTCTTCTTCATCATCGGAGAGACCTTCTTCGATGCATTCTTCGATAAGGACATTAACCTCTTGAGGAATTGGGTTAAGGAACCCTCCACTAATGAATGTTTCTTTGATCGGACGAAGGGTTTCATCCTTCTTGGTGCAGTTTGAGAATGTTGGTGAACATCCGAGACCTGCTCTGGTTTCATTCTTGGTCGGGATCACAACTTGCCCCCAGCCAGTGGTAGTTCCATCTTTCACTACTTTCACTGCCTCTTTGTAAGAAGAGATTGATGCTTTCTTTTTGGAAGATTCGTCTTCTAAAGAGAGACCTTGGAACTGTGTTCCTTCCACATCATCAGCACTAATGAAAGAGAAATTGGATAAATGGCTCACCATTAAGGCTTGTTCTCCACTTATCGTTACCAATTTTCCATTTGTTACAAATTTTAACTTTTGATGGAGCGTAGAAGTTACTGCCCCTGCTTCATGGATCCATGGTCGTCCTAACAGACAGCTATAAGCAGCTTGAATGTCCATGACCTGGAAGGTGATTTGAAATGTATGTGGACCAATTGTCATGGGAAGGTTGACTTCGCCGATAACAGATTTTCGCGATCCATCAAATGCTTTGACAACTACACCACTGAACTTCATAGGCATTCCTTGGTAAGACAAACGAGCAAGAGTCGTCTTTGGCATCACATTCAAGGAAGATCCGGTGTCTACCAACACATTGGACAAAGAGTCTGACTGACAGTTCATAGAAATGTGCAAAGCAAGATTGTGATTTTTACCCTCCTCGGGGAGTTCTTCATCACAGAAGCTTAAATTGTTGCAAGCTGTTATGTTGGCTATTATCCCATCAAAGTGATCAACAGTCACATCATGATCTACAAAAGCTTGATCCAAGACCTTCATCAGGGCTTCCCTGTGGGCTTCTGAGTTTAAAAGCAATGAAAGTATTGAGATCTTCGAAGGAGTCTGCATAAGCTGATCCACAATCTTGTATTCACTTCTTTTGATAAGTTTCAAAATTTCATCAAAGTCAGGATTCACATTGGTTCCACTGGATTGACCAACATCAGTGTTTGTATTACTGACAGGAATTTCCACAGGATTCCCTACTGGTGTATTCACAGGATTTTGCCCGGTTGCAGGAACAACAGGCTGCTTTGGAGGTAGTGGAGTATACACACGTCCACTTCTTGTTACTCGACTCACATCAGCGATGTTCACGACAGATGAAAGAGTAGGTAAAGGAACTTCTTGTCCATTCTTTATCATTGTAGCATTGTAATTGTATGGAACTGCCTTGTCAGAGTCATAAGGAACAGGTCCAGGTAGACAAATGATTAAAGGAGCAATAGGAACCTTCGGCTTGTTGTAGGTAACTTCCATGCGCTCAGGCATGTTGAAATGAGGAACGATGACGTTAACTGTAGGCATTTCCGAGTTGATATCTGAGACTAAAAGCTCATGCGGATAACATCCTATCATGTTAACTTCATTTTCATCCCTATTTCTGTAGATCTGAATAGTACCATTATCCAACAGTACTTGGAGATCTCTTCTCACAATCGAACATCCGTGAGGACCTACACAACATATGCTACAGGAACCATAGTGATGCTGGCGAAAACTCGGCCCTCGACAGAGAGTAGCGTGCATTTGTACCAAATCGGCTCGTGAGTAATTGATATTATAGACTCGGTATGGACCAGGACATCCATACACCATGTTCACAACATGCCCTCCATGATTGGGCAGCGGATTTGCTTGCACATTAGGATTCAAATTTCTGAAAGAGAGGAGATTAGATCTAACCAACCTCTGAACTTCATATTTCAAGGCTATGCAATGCTCAAGATCATGGCCAGGTGCTCCTTGATGATAAGGGCATGAGACCTCAGCTTTGTACCACCATGGGAGTTTCTCAGGTACGGGTGGTGGTGCTTTAGTTTGAACAAGACCTCTTTCAATCAAAGCAGGGTACAATTCTGTGTACGTCATTGGAATCGGATCGAACTGTGGAGCTCTTTGTACACGATTCTGATTATTGTTAAACTGCTGAGCCTGTGGTCGAGGCTGTTGTTGTTGAAACTGCGGAGTAAATCCCGGATTTGGTGCGGTATTAACGGCTGGTGCGATAGCAGCTACCTGTCGTTGACGATTGACATTTCCTCTTGGCCTCCCTTGGGATACCATGTCAACACTTTGTTCCTTCTTCTTTTGGAAACCACTTCCGAACTTTTTGGTTCCGCTTGAAGATCCACCTTCTTTAGTCAGACGTCCGGTTCGGACTCCTTCTTCTAGACGCATCCCCATGTTTACCATCTCGGTGAAATCACTGGGAGCACTAGCAATCATGCGTTCATAATAAAATAGACTGAGAGTATTCAAGAAGATCTTTGTCATCTCTTTCTCTTTTAACGGTGGATTAATCTGAGCAGCAGTTTCTCTCCATCGTTGGGCATACTCTTTGAAAGCTTCTTGGTCTTTCTGAGCCATGGATCGAAGCTGATCTCTGTCCGACCATATCCGAGTTATACTTGTATTGTCGGACAAAGGCCTCACCTAGGTCATTGAAAGTCCGAATATTGGTGCTATCCAGACCTGTGTACCACTTCAGTGCGGCGCCAGTCAAACTGTCTTGAAAGTAATGGATAAGCAACTGATGATTATCTGCATAAGTAGACATCTTCCTAGCATACATCACGAGATGACTTTGTGGACAAGAACTACCTTTGTACTTCTCAAAGTCTGGGACCTTGAATTTAGCTGGTATTTGTACACTGGGAACCAAACATAGCTCCTGAGCATTCTTTCCAAACAAATCTTTTCCCCGAATAGCTTTGACTTCCAGTTGAATCTTGTTAAACTGCTCTTGGAGATCTCCTACAAGGCTTCACTGATTTGTGCTATCACCTTGATCATGATAAATCTCATTGCCATCATAAGGAACAGTGTGAACCGTAGGGGTCGGAACCGTCATAGTGGGTTGAGAAAGTGCCATAGTGATTTGGGAAAAAGTTACCCCTGAATGTGGAATAAACGCCGAACCCTGTGCAGCAGGCGCTTCAGTTGTGGTTGTTTGAACCCCAGAGAAATTATGGCGAAAACCTGCACCAAAGCTGAAAGGCGGGCCCCAGCCTTCTGGCATGGAGAAAGATGGAATACCGAATGCAACCGTAGAAACAGGAGTAGTGACTTCAGATATTACTGTTGCTTGACTGTTGGGTGGCGGCGGCTGATTCTGTGCGGCCATTAAGGAGTCAACCAGAGTAGTGAGACTTTCCAACTTTTCCTGAAGGGTGGTCACTGTACCACGAAGCTCAACATTCTCTTGTTCAGAGTGTTCCATTACTCTTCTTCTGCTTGAACGAGTATTGTATCTGTGATCTGATTGCGAGCGCAGTCGAGAAACTTTGAGACGCGACAGCTTGACGATCTATTGGAGAAAGATCCAAAAGATGAGACTCTATACAACGGACTCGATATGCAGAATGATGTATGCAAAAAGAAATTTATGATTTTTCCAAATATTTTAAAGATTATTTTCTTGCAAACATTTGAACACAAACAAATCTTTTATTCATTCATTTTGTTTTATTGCAATAATGGGAAATGTTACAACATTGGAGCGTAGCTCCTTACAAAAGCAAATGATAAATAAAAAAGCTAAACAAATCCTAAACATCTTCATCAGACGAAGAACTAAACGCATTGTGCAGCTTGAGCTTCATGATTTCTTTCCCATAGTAAGCTTTCAATTCGGCCTTTTCAGCTCTCAGCTTGTCAACAACATTCTTCCAATCATCAGGAGTCGGAGCGTTGCTTGTCGAGCCTTCCAGATTTTTCTTGCTTTCTTTGATGTACCTCTTGATTGCAGCGTCTTTCTGACGAATCTTCTCATCTTTACTCATGAGCCATCCATCTTGATAATAGAGAGTTTCTTCGTGATCTTTCACTCTTTTCTTCAACTTTCTATTTTCCACCTCAGTGCTACGAAACTTTTCTTCCCAAGCATCTTTTTCTGTCCTCATTTTAGCCAAAGTGTCTTGGTATTCTTTCATAGTGGGAATGTTGGGTCGTTGAGATACTGCAGGAAACATGGGTTTTTCATAAGCATAAGGCATTTGAAACTCCTTTGCTCTTTTCTTTACCCAGCAGGTGTAGGTGTCCACGGCAATGCAATTTCTTTCCTCACCTTTTTCTTTCCATCGGACGTCGTACCAAGCTCTCACCATTCTTGCTTTCAACCTTTGAGGATTATCCCCTTCTCGGTAGAAGTAACCTTCCACTGTAGGACCAATGGGTTTAATTGAATTTGCATACCCGAATTGTCGTCGGGCTAGGACCGGATTGTAGTTAATTCCTCCTTGTGTACCAATGAGGGGTACGTTGGCGAACTCTCCACAACTATCAATGGTTTCTGTACCACAGCGAGCCAAGGTATACCAATGAATATCATTATTAGTAAGAGACATAAGTCTTCGAGGCCAACGCAAGCCTTCTCGGTTTTCCGTGAAAATAGGAGACTCAGGTAAGTGTGAAACAATCCATTTGAACAACAAAGGTGCACAACATACAATGATTCCACCGCCTTGGCGATTCCTATGATGGACAGAGAAATACATGTCACCAAGCAAAGTCGGAACAGGATTTCCAATCAGAAAGATCTTTATGGCATTGATATCAACAAAGTTGTCGACATTGGGAAACAGAACCAACCCATAGATGAGCAAGGCTAGTGTAGCTTCAAAAGCTATCATGCTACCAGTTTCGATGAAATCAAAGGCTTTCTTTATTAGGAAGTGTGAAGTTAAACCCGGGAGGTTTCCTTTGGTAGTCCAATTACTCTCTACTTCAGACTTTTTCATGTGGATACTTGCCGCAATGACGTGTGACTTAGGAATGGCTTCCAAACCATTGAAGGGTATTTTGTCAGACACAGGAATACCTAAAAGATTGGCATATTCTTCCAAGGTCGGTACCAACTGGTAGTCTGGAAAGGTGAAACACCGGTAGACGGGATCAAAGAACTGAACCAGAGTTTTGAGAAGTCCTTCATCAACATGAGTGTTCAAAATAGGCAAAAGCTTTCCATAAGTTTTCCTAAAATCCGAAGGATCTTGTACAAAAGATGCTAACTCTATCAGTCTTTCTACATCAGGCGCTTTGAAACCGTACTTTTTGGTATACCTTTTTTCCATAACTTAATCCTATAATGTTTGCAAAGAAAATTCTCTAAATTTTTGGAAAAATCATGTTTTTTATGGAAAAAGATGGGTTTTTTAATGAATGTATGAATGCATGGATGCATGGATGCCACATATTCAAACATGGTAAAGCAAACATGGTAGTTCAAACATGGTAACACTAACATGGTACTACAAACATGGTACACAAACATGGTAACGCAAACATGGTAACGCATAGGTTCAAAGGTCCAAAGTCACGAGCATGAGGTCAGAGAACCAAAAATGGGATAGTTCTAGTTAATCACCTGCACAACATGTTCTACTGATACGTCAGAGTCTACATTTTTCTTTCGGATATTACCGGCTTTCCACAATTAAACTCATGAGCCAGCAATATTCTCAAGAAAAACTCGTCTGAGTGTGGTTCTCCGCATGACAACTAATCCAAGTCTTCACCTGAATAGTTTCTGCACCACAACCTAATAAGGCCAGGATGGGTTGGGGTTCTACGGCCAACTCAGCTTCTACAGTTCAATGAAAGTAATAATGTCTTCGCTACGAAACATGCTAAACATATATTACCAACAAGGAACCTCCACTGAGCGGAAGGATTCTCACGTGCGCCTGCACATGACTATACCCTCCACCTAATTTCTTATGTGTACTTAATCCGGGTTAGGATTTGTTCATAATGTATCACTTGTAACAGAACCACGCAAGTAACAGAACCAGAACCACACATATAAAAAATGAAATGAAAAATAAAGCAAATAGAATTAACCCTTCCTTTGGAAACAAATAAAAGATGGTTCCCCAGTGATGTCGCCATTTTTCTGTCGCGGGCGAAAAATCGTTTTTCTTTTTTCGGGATGAGACACCTGATGCCTTCTTTGGGCTCGAGTGCTCAAAAAATGATTTTTCTTTTGTACCGACCAAACTTTTTATTATTTCCAAAGGAGGAAAAGGAAAAAAGCTGCAATAACCTATGTTAGAACAAGATTTGTTCTTATCAATTATCTTAGTTTTGATGATAACAATAATATGAATTTTGCTTAAGATAATATGGTACTCTAATCCAATGCAATTTCCCTTTCAGGAAATATATAAAGAGTACGCATAATTCAGCGCTCAGAAGATGTGTCTCAAATGGTTCAGCATGCAACATCAGAACATGGTCTGGCAAGACATCAGAAGATGGTCGAAGCAGAATCAGAACATGGGTCTATGGAAGCATCAGAAGAACATGAGATCAGAAGCACTGAAAATCAGAAGATGGTATCACGCTCAGAAGCACTTCAAGGTCAGAAGATCAGAAGATGCTGTGCACCAAGCTGTTTGACTCTGATGATATTCAAACGTCGTATTCACAAACATCAGATCAGAAGGAAGTACACGTGGCAGACTACGCTGACTGACAAAAGGAACGTTAAAGCTACTAAAGGCTACGTCAGTAGACACAGCGTGAACAAGGCTCGAGGTAGTTGACAAAAGCGTATAACATTAAATGCAAAGCTGTACGGAACACGCAAAGCATTAAATGCATTCAACGGTCATCTTCTCAACGCCTATAAATATGAAGTTCTGATGAGAAGCAAGGTTAACGATTCTGCACAAAATCAACTTATATCAAACTTGCTGAAACGCTGTTCAAATCAAAACTCAGAATCTTCATCTTCATCAAAGCTCACTACATTGCTGTTGTAATATCTTAGTGAGATTAAGCTTAAACTGTAAGAGAAATATCACAGTTGTGATTATCGCTTTTAAGAAGCATTTGTAAACTCTTAAATTGATTACATTAAGTTGTAAGGAACTAGAGTGATCGGTTGATCAGTATACTCTAGGAAGTCTTGGCAGTTGGCTGAGCAGTTTGTAACTAGAGTGATCAGGTTGATCAGAATACTCTAGAGGAAGTCTTAGCAGTTGGCTGAGCAGAAAGTCTTAGGAGTGAACTAAGCCTAGAGTGATCGTGTTGATCAGTAGACTCTAGAAAAAGTCTTAGGAGTGAACTAAGCAGTTGTTCCTGGAGTGATCAGGTTGTGATCAGAAGACTCTGGAAGACTTAGTTGCGGCTAAGTGGAAAACCATTGTAATCCGTGCGATTAGTGGATTAAATCCTCAGTTGAGGTAAATCATCTCTGCGGGGGTGGACTGGAGTAGCTTCGTTAACAGCGAACCAGGATAAAAATATTTGTGCATTTATTTTTATCGTCCAAGATTTAAAGTCACACTTATTCAATCCCCCCCTTTCTAAGTGTTTTTCTATCCTTCAATTGGTATTAGAGCGCCGGTTCTAAGGTGCAAGCACTTAACCGTGTTTAGAAAAGATTCAGGAAGAGAAAAACGCTTCATTTAAAAGATGGTTGATGAAAGTGAAAGGACTATACCTACACCTGCATCTACATCTGGCTCTGCTGAGCAATACAACGGTAACAATGGTTATACTAGACCGCCGGTATTTGATGGTGAAAACTTTGAATACTGGAAAGATAAACTGGAAAGTTACTTTCTGGGTCTAGATGGTGATCTATGGGATCTTCTGATGGATGGTTACAAACATCCTGTAAATGCCAGAGGCGTAAAGCTGTCAAGGCAAGAAATGAATGATGATCAAAAGAAGCTTTTCAGGAATCATCATAAATGTAGAACTGTTTTGCTGAATGCTATCTCTCATGCTGAGTATGAGAAGATATCTAACAGGGAAACGGCCTATGACATATATGAGTCCTTGAAAATGACTCATGAAGGAAATGCTCAAGTCAAGGAGACAAAAGCTCTTGCCTTAATCCAGAAGTATGAAGCCTTCAAGATGGAGGATGATGAAGACATTGAAAAGATGTTTTCGAGATTTCAAACTCTTACTGCTGGATTGAGAGTTCTTGACAAAGGATACACCAAGGCTGATCATGTGAAGAAGATCATCAGAAGCTTACCCAGAAGATGGGGTCCTATGGTGACTGCATTCAAGATTGCAAAGAATCTGAATGAAGTTTCTCTGGAAGAGCTTATCAGCGACTTGAGAAGTCATGAAATAGAGCTGGACGCAAATGAGCCTCAAAAGAAAGGTAAGTCTATTGCATTAAAATCAAATATCAAGAAATGCACTAACGCTTTTCAGGCCAGAGAAGAAGATCCTGAAGAATCAGAATCTGAAGAAGAAGATGAACTGTCCATGATTTCCAGAAGGCTAAATCAACTCTGGAAGACCAAGCAAAGGAAGTTCAGAGGCTTCAGAAGTTCAAGGAAATTTGAACGTGGAGAATCTTCTGATGAAAGAAGATTTGACAAGAAGAAGGTCATGTGCTATGAATGCAATGAGCCTGGACACTACAAGAATGAATGTCCAAATCTTCAAAAGGAAAGTCCCAAGAAAAAGTTTCATAAGAAGAAAGGTCTTATGGCAACCTGGGATGAGTCAGAAGATGATTCAGAAGATGAGCAGGCCAACTGTGCGCTGATGGCGACAGAAGATGACGGATCAGAATCTACATCAGAATCAGATTCTGAAGAGGTATTTTCTAAACTTACTAGAGATGAGTTAGTTTCCGGTCTAACTGAACTTCTGGAACTCAAGTCTCAGATTAGTCTCAAATACAAAAAGCTGAAAAAGCAATTTGAATTTGAAACAAAGAAGCTTGAGTTGGAGAATTCTGAATTAAAAGAAAAACTTTTAAAATTATCCAATAATGTTGGATCTCCTTCTGATTCAGAAAAATCCACTCCTAGTCTGAACCATATTCTGAAAGAATATGATTTAAGTTTCAGAAAGTTCTTATCTAGAAGTATTGGCAGAAGTCAGCTAGCTTCTATGATATATGCTGTGTCTGGAAACAAAAGAGTTGGCATTGGTTATGAGGGTGAAACCCCATACAAACTTGAACCTGTTGATGAAATGAAAATTACATACAAGCCATTGTATGATCAGTTCAAGTATGGCCACTCTCATGATATTAGGCACACCTCACATGCACAAAGTTTTCACATAACACACACTAAGAAGCATGTGACACAACCTAGGAAATATCATGAAACTCACATTAAGAATTATCATGCTGTTCCTCTTATTGATTATAATGTCAAACCCAAGTTCAATCAGAACTTGAGAAAATCTAACAAGAAAGGACCCAAGAAGATGTGGGTACCTAAGGATAAGATTATTCCTATTGCAGATATCCTTGGCTGCAAGAAGGACAAAGCACAACATGTCATGGTACCTGGACTCTGGATGCTCGCGACACATGACAGGAAGAAGGTCTATGTTCCAAGACCTGGTGCTTAAGTCTGGAGGAGAAGTCAAGTTCGGAGGAGATCAGAAGGGCAAGATAATTGGCTCTGGAACTATAAAGTCTGGTAACTCTCCTTCCATTTCTAATGTACTTCTTGTAGAAGGATTAACTCATAACCTCTTATCTATCAGTCAATTAAGTGACAATGGTTATGATATAATCTTCAATCAAAAGTCTTGCAAGGCTGTAAATCAGAAGGATGGCTCAATCCTATTTACAGGCAAGAGGAAGAACAACATTTATAAGACAGATCTGCAAGATCTTATGAGTCAGAAGGTGACTTGTCTTATGTCTGTTTCTGAAGAGCAGTGGGTCTGGCACAGAAGATTAGGTCATGCTAGTTTGAGAAAGATCTCTCAGATTAACAAACTGAATCTTGTCAGAGGACTCCCTAATTTGAAATTCCAATCAGATGCTCTTTGTGAAGCATGTCAGAAGGGCAAGTTCTCCAAACCTGCATTCAAGTCTAAGAATGTTGTTTCTACCTCAAGGCCATTAGAACTCTTGCACATTGATCTGTTTGGCCCAGTCAAAACAGCATCTGTCAGAGGAAAGAAATATGGATTAGTCATCGTAGATGATTATAGCCGCTGGACATGGGTAAAATTCTTGAAACACAAGGATGAGACTCATTCAGTGTTCTTTGATTTCTGCATTCAGATTCAATCTGAAAAAGAGTGTAAAATCATAAAGGTCAGAAGTGATCATGGTGGTGAATTTGAGAACAGACCCTTTGAAGAATTCTTCAAAGAAAATGGTATTGCCCATGATTTCTCTTGTCCTAGAACTCCACAGCAAAATGGGGTTGTAGAACGAAAGAATAGGACTCTTCAAGAAATGGCCAGAACCATGATCAATGAAACCAATATGGCTAAGCATTTCTGGGCAGAAGCAATAAACACTGCATGTTATATTCAGAATAGAATCTCTATCAGACCTATTCTTAATAAGACTCCCTATGAATTGTGGAAGAATAAAAAGCCCAACATTTCATATTTCCATCCTTTTGGATGTGTGTGCTTTATTCTGAACACTAAAGATCATCTTGGTAAGTTTGATTCCAAAGCTCAAAAGTGTTTCCTTCTTGGATATTCTGAACGCTCAAAAGGCTACAGAGTATACAATACTGAAACATTGGTTGTAGAAGAATCAATCAATATCAGGTTTGATGATAAGCTTGGTTCTGAAAAACCAAAGCAAGTTGATAATTTTGCAGGTTGTGATATTGACATATCAGAAGTTGTTGAGCCAAGAAGCAACGCATCAGAAGCAGAGCTTCTCAGAAGCAAAGAATCTGAAGATCAAGTATCAGCTTCTCTGGAGGATCTAAGTATTTCTGAAGAACCATCTGTCAGAAGATCATCCAGACTCATCTCTGGTCATTCAGAAGATGTCATTCTTGGAAAGAAGGATGATCCAATCAGAACAAGAGCATTCCTTAGAAACAATGCAGACTGTCAATTAGGTCTTGTATCTTTGATCGAGCCAACTTCTGTTGATCATGCTCTAGAAGATCCAGACTGGATAATTGCTATGCAAGAAGAACTAAATCAGTTTACAAGGAATGATGTTTGGGATCTTGTTCCTAGACCAGATGGATTCAATATAATCGGTACAAAATGGGTCTTCAGAAACAAGCTCAGTGAGAAAGGCGAAGTGGTAAGGAACAAAGCCAGACTGGTGGCTCAGGGTTATAGTCAGCAAGAAGGGATTGACTACACAGAAACCTTTGCACCAGTGGCCAGGTTAGAATCTATTCGTCTATTAATTTCTTTTGCCACTCAACATAACATCACTCTCTATCAGATGGATGTTAAGAGTGCCTTCTTAAATGGTTATATAGATGAAGAAGTTTATGTCCATCAACCTCCTGGTTTTGAAGACTCTATGTCTCCTAATCATGTTTTTAAACTTAAGAAATCATTGTATGGATTGAAACAGGCTCCCAGAGCTTGGTACGAACGCTTAAGTTCTTTCCTTCTGGATAATGGTTTCACTAGAGGAAAAGTGGACACTACTCTCTTTTGTAAAACCTTTGAAAAGGATATTTTAATTTGTCAAATATATGTAGATGATATTATTTTTGGAACATCTAATGCTACACTTGGAAAGGAGTTTGCTAAGTCTATGCAGGCTGAGTTTGAAATGAGCATGATGGGAGAACTCAAGTATTTCCTTGGAATACAAATAAATCAAACATCAGAAGGAACGTATGTTCACCAGACCAAGTATGTGAAGGAACTTCTGAAGAAGTTTAATCTTCTAGACTGCAAAGAAGCCAAAACTCCTATGCATCCAACATGCATCCTAGGTAAGGATGAGGTAAGTAAGAAGGTAGATCAGAAGCTATACAGAGGTATGATTGGATCTCTTCTATATCTGACTGCTTCTAGACCTGACATTCTGTTCAGTGTTTGTTTGTGTGCTAGATTCCAATCAGATCCTAGAGAATCTCATTTAACTGCTGTTAAGAGGATTCTAAGGTATCTGAAAGGTACTACTAATGTTGGTTTAGTTTACAGAAAATCTAAAGAATACAACTTAGTAGGATTCTGCGATGCTGACTATGCTGGAGACAGAATTGAAAGAAAAAGTACTTCAGGAAGTTGCCAATTTCTTGGAAGTCATTTGATCTCCTGGTACAGCAAGAAGCAAGCAACTATTGCTCTATCAACAACAGAAGCAGAATATGTCGCTGCTGCTGGTTGTAGCACACAGATGCTCTGGATGAAGAGTCAGTTAGAAGATTATCAGATATTTGAGAGTAACATTCCTATATTCTGTGATAATACTTCTGCTATATGTTTATCTAAGAATCCTATTCTTCATTCAAAAGCTAAACATATTGAGATAAAACATCATTTCATAAGGGACTATGTTCAGAAGGGTGTTATTTCTTTAAACTTTGTTGATACAGACCATCAATGGGCTGATATCTTTACAAAACCCCTGGCTGAAGATAGGTTTAAGTTCATTCTGAAGAACATCAGTATGGATTTATGCCCAGAATGAGAAGATGAGAAGTTCTCATGTATGAGTATCTTCTGAAATGAATGTGGAACAATTTTTTTTTGAAGTTCTGATTGAAATCTTTTAGAAATTATGATTCGGTTATTACTAACGTTTCATTGCCTAAGTTGATTCAGAACCTCTTTTAAAGCAAAACAGCTGTTACGTTTTATCTCGGGATGGTAAACCTGTCATTACTATTCATGGATAAGCGCGCGTGCAGTTGAAGGGACGCCGACCATAGGTAACTGTGCCAGTCACTTCATTTGTCTTTATTATCTCTCCTCACGTCACGTAACATTAAATGCTAGTCATCATTCGTTTCACTTTATTTTCTTTTAAATACTCTTCAAAATGGTTTTTTGGTTTCCTATCTTTTTGTTTTCCTCTTAAAAGTTTTGAGTCTTAGATTGAGTGTTATTGATCTTATCAAGACTAGGGCCATCTTAGATTGAGTCTGTGGTGTTTCTTTCTTTTCTTTGCATCTGTTTTGTTTCTGTGCATCTGATCTTTTCATCCTGTACTTTTGTACCCATTGGTTGAACCTTAATGAAATCATCTTCTTCCTCCATGTGCTCTGTTTTATACATCTGAATCTTTTTATATATTCTTTTTGATGTTATGACAAAAAGGGGGAGAAAGATAAATGATAAATGATTTGATTAAATCTATCAGTTGCTGGGTAAAGGCTCCCACACATTCACTAACAAGAACTGCAAGTTCTATATGGTTTAAGTGTTTTGCAGGTACAGAGAAGTGAAGTGAATCTTCAAAGCAAACACTAGAAGCAAAACCATGGAAACTGAAGCAAGCTGAGTGCTGTCAAGCTTCAGAGATCAGAAGCAAGAAAGAAGAATGAATCAGAAGCACTGATAATAGAATTTGAATATCATTGTCTATCCTGTTATGACAAAATTCTATTTGCCCTGATACATATAATGTTATGGCTCTGATACATTATTTGCTCTGATACATGTTTTTAGCCTAAATGCTCTGATACATTTGGCTCTGATACATATCATGTATTTGAATATACATTTTATGTTCTAACTCGTTCATGCTGACTTTTGTCGTTTAGTTTTTGTTCTGTAACATTTCAGGATGTAGAGATGCTCAGATGATGCTCTGGTACATTCAACAATGTTCTGATACAAATCTAGCATGAAGTGATGTTGGTAGACATTCAAAGTTCTGAAGCTATCCGAGGGAAGCAGAAATCAGAAGATGTGAATGTTCTAAAAGATCCAGTAATTCAAGTTCTGAAGCTGTCCTGAATGGAAGCAGAAGTCAGAAGCTGTGAATGTTCTGAAGATCAAAGAAATTCAAGTTCTAAAGCTGTCCAATGGAAGCAGAAGTCAGAAGCTATGAATTCTCTGAAGGCAGAAGCTTATATGATCGTCTCTACCGAAATAATCAGGGAAGTCTTTTATCAAAAGTTCTTCGAGTATTTATTTCAGGGGGAGATTATTTATCTCAGGGGGAGATTGTTAATCTCAGGGGGAGACATATTCATATGCTTATGCTATAGCTGTGTAATTTGTCTTTTGCCGTCTACTCTTTCTGATCGCAAATTCATATCATTTATATATGTTTTTGTCATCATCAAAAAGGGGGAGATTGTTAGAACAAGATTTGTTCTTATCAATTATCTTAGTTTTGATGATAACAATAATATGAATTTTGCTTAAGATAATATGGTACTCTAATCCAATGCAATTTCCCTTTCAGGAAATATATAAAGAGTACGCATAATTCAGCGCTCAGAAGATGTGTCTCAAATGGTTCAGCATGCAACATCAGAACATGGTCTGGCAAGACATCAGAAGATGGTCGAAGCAGAATCAGAACATGGGTCTATGGAAGCATCAGAAGAACATGAGATCAGAAGCACTGAAAATCAGAAGATGGTATCACGCTCAGAAGCACTTCAAGGTCAGAAGATCAGAAGATGCTGTGCACCAAGCTGTTTGACTCTGATGATATTCAAACGTCGTATTCACAAACATCAGATCAGAAGGAAGTACACGTGGCAGACTACGCTGACTGACAAAAGGAACGTTAAAGCTACTAAAGGCTACGTCAGTAGACACAGCGTGAACAAGGCTCGAGGTAGTTGACAAAAGCGTATAACATTAAATGCAAAGCTGTACGGAACACGCAAAGCATTAAATGCATTCAACGGTCATCTTCTCAACGCCTATAAATATGAAGTTCTGATGAGAAGCAAGGTTAACGATTCTGCACAAAATCAACTTATATCAAACTTGCTGAAACGCTGTTCAAATCAAAACTCAGAATCTTCATCTTCATCAAAGCTCACTACATTGCTGTTGTAATATCTTAGTGAGATTAAGCTTAAACTGTAAGAGAAATATCACAGTTGTGATTATCGCTTTTAAGAAGCATTTGTAAACTCTTGAATTGATTACATTAAGTTGTAAGGAACTAGAGTGATCGGTTGATCAGTATACTCTAGGAAGTCTTGGCAGTTGGCTGAGCAGTTTGTAACTAGAGTGATCAGGTTGATCAGAATACTCTAGAGGAAGTCTTAGCAGTTGGCTGAGCAGAAAGTCTTAGGAGTGAACTAAGCCTAGAGTGATCGTGTTGATCAGTAGACTCTAGAAAAAGTCTTAGGAGTGAACTAAGCAGTTGTTCCTGGAGTGATCAGGTTGTGATCAGAAGACTCTGGAAGACTTAGTTGCGGCTAAGTGGAAAACCATTGTAATCCGTGCGATTAGTGGATTAAATCCTCAGTTGAGGTAAATCATCTCTGCGGGGGTGGACTGGAGTAGCTTCGTTAACAGCGAACCAGGATAAAAATATTTGTGCATTTATTTTTATCGTCCAAGATTTAAAGTCACACTTATTCAATCCCCCCCTTTCTAAGTGTTTTTCTATCCTTCAACCTAAAAGTGGGGGGAGAGATCTTGGGTAAGAGGGTTGGTTATACGAAGGGAAGGTATTAGCACCCAACGTATCTATAGTACTCTATAGGTTTCTTTGCTTTGTTTTTCATTCCATGTTATTGAGAGGTTCTTGTGAAATAGGTGGGACCTAAGGTGTTTGTTTGATTATGCTCGCAAAGATCATCGCGATCCTCTGCATACATATCCCCTAGAGGGAATCAGAGCATCTGTAGCTCGGGGTCTACGGGTGCTAAGGTTTGAGTGGTTTGAGAGAGAAGTTTTGCTCGCCAAGGATACGACCTTGTGCCTACGTATTCTCAAAGGGATGTTGAGAAAGTCAGAGCAATCGTAGTTCCCACTTATGCTAGTGGAAGCAAAGGATAAGAGACAAATGTCATCTCAATGTTCGATGTATCTAATCTATATCATCACATACATCTGTTTGTTTTTTGTTTGAAAATCTTTTCATTATAAGCCCTGGGCCATGCCACTTATGGCGCTTAGAATGATAAAGATGTTTTTGTTGTTTAACCAGCCTTGTGGCAAAAACTTTCAATGAAGTCAGCCTTGTGACAAAAAGTTTTGATTAATCAGCCAGCCTTGTGGCAAAAGTTTCAATGAAGTCAGCCTTGTGACAAAAACTTTGATTAATCAGCCAGTACGGTGGCAAAACGGTTTGATTGATTAGCCAGCCTTGTGGCAAAAAGTTTGATTGATTAGCCAGCCTTGTGGCAAAAAAGTTTGATTTGATTGATTGATTGTTTGTTTGTGATGATATAGAAGAGATACTCCTATCATAGAGATGATAAATGTCTAATCTCCTAGGGTATTTGATTTGGATATTTGGGATGCTTATAAGAAGCCCGTGGGTCCTTGTACGAAGCCCAAGAGGAGGCTATCCGAGGGTCCTTGCATTGTAAGCCCAAGAGGGGGCTATGGGAGGGACAATCCAGGGTCCTTGCATTGTAAGCCCAAGAGGAGGCTATGGGAGGGTCACTCGTTTGTACAAAGCCCAAGGGGAGGCATGGTATAGTTGGTTTGAGCTCTTAGAGCGATTTCACCGGGAAACCATACTCTATGTCCTAACCTAAACTAGAGAGATTCTTTGCACGAAGCCCAATAGGAGGCTATGGGGAACCTAGTGTTGTACTAAGTTGAACAAGCACACATATCACACATATGAACAAACATGAACAAGTATGAACAAACATGAACAGGTATGAACAATTATATGTATATATATGACAAGGTGTGTGTATATAATGGAGTTTATGAAGGAAATATACCTGTAAGCATGATCCATTTGTATACACGGGGCTCGGGACTCACACTCGAGGAGAGGTCCACTTGAATTTATTCAAAGCTATGTAAACAGGTATTTACAAAGGGGCTTGGGACTTATACCTACATGGAGGCCCATGGTATATTTTCGGGAAGATTTAAAGAAAACCTTCATTTTTGATTTGTTATTCAAAGTTAAAAAATCAAATTGATCGAGATATGTACAAAAAGGTGTACAATGAAATACCTAATTTCATGTACGGGAATGGGACTTATACCTATGTGGAGGCCCATGTTTTATTTTATAAAACATGGTTGATTGTTTATTTACAGACGCGTTGTTTTAAAAACTGTTTGAAAGTTTGTTTTGAAAGAAGTTTATTGTTTAAAGAAAAAAAACTGTATAAAAGGAAAAAGGAGTGGGTCTTATACTCTCTAATATTCGAGAGGCCCCATGTTTTATTTTCATAAAACATGGTGGATGGTTTTTGAAAAAAGATGGTGAGGTTTGTTGTTTAAAAACTGTGAAGGTTTTGTTTTGAAGAAGTTTTCTGTACAAAGAAAAACTGTATAAAGAAAGACGAAAGGGACTTATACTCTCTAATATTCGAGAGGCCCCACATCGCTTTGAAAATCAATTGATCAATTAAAAAGATTTAATCAATAGTTTTCTTTGAAAAATCAAAAAGAAATGGTTTATCGTTTTTTTGGAAAAAATCGCGATCGCTCGTTTTAAAATGATTCGAATTTGACAAAAGTCAACTTAATTAAGTTAAAATCAAATTTTAATGCTTAATTAAGACCTAAGTGGTTATGGTTTGATCACAAAACTATTTACAAGTGATTAGGTTTGAAAATTAGATGAAAAACAATATTTAAAGTATTTAAAAGTACTTAAAAATGTATCATTTTAAACCTAATTAAAAACATATTAAATAAATCCTTTTTTGTGATTTTTTTTTATATTGTCAAAATATGTATATTAAATAAGAGGTGTGTAAAAAATGAATGAAAAATGAATTGATTTGATTGGTTAAATTAAATGATGAAGTTTGTTAAAAAATGAAAGAAAAATAGTGTCAAAAAATTGGTTTTGGTCCTACCAGGGTTTGAACCCACGCACCCACGCTTGCTGACCAAAACATGGACCAACTGAGCCACGCTTGTGGCTTGTTAAACATACGCGTTTTGTAAAATATATTTTAAATCAAGAATTTGAATTTTCCAAACCAAATTTGGCGCCAAGAACACAACCCTAACTGATTTTTGAATTTCTTCAAATCTGTGTTGTTTTGATCGATCAAAGGGTCTATCTC
The DNA here is from genome assembly GCF_029867415.1 of Vicia villosa. NCBI lineage: Eukaryota > Viridiplantae > Streptophyta > Magnoliopsida > Fabales > Fabaceae > Vicia > Vicia villosa. Next base: position 380,336 of record NW_026705536.1, read on the forward strand.
ACTCGGTTTTGGACGAGGAACATGATGATGACCTTTAATTTCATTTATTTTTGCTCTAAGATGATTAATTCTCTGATGAACACGAAGAACCCTAATATGGCAAATCTTTGTGAAATCGTGTATGATCATGATATGATGCAATTGATTGAGGGTTATTATTCAGTGATGGTGCAGAAACAAGATGGTAACTCAGTTTTTCATTTATGATGCATGTATGATAGAGTTTGAAGTTCATGAGCACTTACCTCAAAAACGGCCAAGCTGGAGATTGAATTTTGCAAAGGAGGTGTTACAGATGTTGTTGCTCAATCTGGACAGCTTCAATGAACCTTATGGAAGGTATCTGGATGCTTGGAGTGAATTGAAAACACCTAGAGCAGTTGGAGGTACCCGATCTGCAGTTAAGCCTAAGTGTGAATCGAGCTCGATGATTCTGATGTTTCAGGTTGATGATGAGTGTTTGGATAGCTCATATGTGATATATGTGAGGTGTGGGAAGTGTTAATTTGGACAGAAATGATCTGGAATGAAAATTGGCATGATAAGGCTCTTCATGTGTTCATATGGAGGTTGAAGAGTGAATCTGAGTTTTGGGGTGATTTGGGGTGTGTGAGTGGTTCAAACACATCCCATATGATGTTTATGAGTTGCTAGAACCATCACTTTGGCCATAACTTCAAGGGTTTGGAGGTTGAGTTTTGTACCTCTTAGAAACTTAAGAAACTTGCATTCTAAGAAAGAAAGAGAAAGCCTATAATTTGTGAAGCTTTGGTGTGATTTTGAATGGAATTTGGACCTCTATTTATAGGCCAAAGAGTCTGAACTCAGAGCTTTGCAACTTGCTTCAAAGTTTGATGATTTGGCTTAAGGGATAGAAAGGAATCTTTCACATTTAATGCATATGGTTAAAAGTAACTAAACCATGGTTACTTCTCTAAGCTTCTTATCTCTTTCCATTCTGATCTCAAACCAGAAATATCTTCAATTATTGCCTCTATGTGTCATCAATTGGATCATTTGGTAGAATAGTGCATAACTTTGGTAAAAATGGCATGAAATTCTAAGTGAAAAGTTCACTAATGTCAAAATTCAAAACCATGGCTACACTCCATATTTTTCCATGCTCTTAGACATCTTGGAAAGCTCATATTACACACTTCAAAACCCTAGTTGAAAGCTTCTTCAAGATCTTTAAGGAAGTGGGTGAAAAAGATCCATGAACTTTGAGAAAAATGAAGTTTTAAGTGAAGTTTTCAAAAAGTACCAACTTTGAAGCTCCATATCTCTTAAATGTTTGATCTTATGGAAAAAAATTATATGTGTCAAAGTTGTTCACTGGATCAAAATCTACAACTTTCATGTTGGAAGTTTTTTTCAGTTTGTAGGTGAAATTTTGAGTTATTCCCTTCCAAAGTTTGGAAAAAACCATGAAAAAACACTTAGAAATTTTTCTAAGTATGGAAAGTCAAACTTTTGACTTTTTGATTTTCTTGATTTTTCTTGATCAAATGACTTCATATATCATATATTGATGATTCAAAACTTCAAAAGTCAAGGTTGACCAAAATTCCCCAAAAGTCAATGGTGATCTTGTGCAGTTGACTTTTTCAGACGAATCGCGTTTCTGGAGATTTCAAATGAAACAGGCTATCCTCACCAAATGAATGGCATGAATGGATCACATTGAAGCATTAGAGGTTATTGAGCCATGGTTTGAGTTGTGGCACCATGTCCTGATTAAAAAGTCAGTTGTTCAGTGAATTAGGTCAAAAACCCTAATTGTCGACCTGATGAAATTGATGACTGTGGATCTTGAATTGAGATGCAATTTCCATTGGATGTTGTCATAGGGATTATTTAAGGATGATTGAAACCTTTGATTGACTTCCTGGGGATTTTTAGGGTTTCCCAAATGTGATCTCTGATTTCAGTCCCTGATAGTTCAAAACCCTAATCTGATGATTTGAAATTTCTCTGTTGATCAATCCTTGTGTAGGAGATGTCTTGAGCCAATGGATTAGGTCAAAATGATATACTTGGGGTCTTGAGGTCATGTCCCAAGTCATTGGGTCAAATCCTGAGCAAAAGTCAGGAGTATGCTATCTTCAGTCAAAACCCTAATTTGGTTGATTCAGTGCTTTTGAGCTTGTTGAAATGAATCTCTGGGGACCAAATGTTGGTTGTTTGATGAAGATGATTCATTTGAGATGAAGGGAGAATAAAACCCTAGTTGATTGTTGCTTGTATTGATGAGTGATTTCTTGTTTAAATCCTGCTGAGTCACAAGTAGCAAACACAAGCTATGCAATTTGTTAGGGATGCAAATGATGCATATGCTATGATATGAGGTGGTATCTTAGGTCAAAAATTGGGGTATGACACCACCCAAGAGGAATTATCCCCGGTGAAACCTCTTACCCATTTTCTTAGAGCCAAACTAAGTTAAAAGCCAACATAGCTTTCTCTTGTGCTATAACAAGGACCCTCGATGACCCTCGATTAGCCTCCTCTTGGGCTTACAATACAAGGACCCACAGGCTTCTTAAAAGCATATTCACATCTTTCTCTTGAGCTTGTATACAATGACCCATCAGGTTTCTTATAAACATAGGAACAGGTCTTTAGTCACCTTTTAGCCTACCCTGGTGAGATTCTTCTATTCTTCAAACCAGACTTCAAATAAGCCATGTATGTCTTAATCTCAGTATTGAGTTCACCTTTTGGAATGATAGACATGAACAGTCTCTGTCACCCATATCTTCAATCTCCAGTAAGTCTTCTCCTTGGTAGAGTCAAGATTCCACATTTAGAATATCCTCAGCTAGGTCAACCTTAATCTTGGGCTTTAAACAAGATGTATAAATAAAAACCCCCTGGAAAGGGTTAGCCTCCATCATTCATTCCTTCATAAATAAAAATCCCCTGGAAAGGGTTAGCCTCCATCATTCATTCCCTCATAAATAAAAATCCCCTGTAAAGGGTTAGCCTCCATCAATTAGTCCTCAACAGAACAATATCCCCTGTAAGGTCAACCTCAGTTCTGGACTTTCAAAATAATCCTCAAATTTTGCCACAACCTTGGGCTTTGTACAAGACAGATAAACATCCTTTCCCGTGTCAAAAGACTCATAACCCTTGGGTCTTTTCCCCGTTGAGTTAGCCACAACCCTGGGCTTTGTACAAGGCAGAAAATAATGTCTCCCTAGCTAGAGTCAGCCATAATTATGGGCTTTGTACAGAAGACCAAATAAATCTTTCAGTCAAATAAAATAAAACATTCTTCAGGTAAAGTCAGCCACAATTCTGGGCTTCATACATAACACAAATTTCTTCAGTCAAAGTCAATCCCCAGTGGAGTCATCTCCCAGGGTCAATCAAAACTCTCTTAAGCCTCAAGCTTGGGCCTTGTACAAGCCAGTCAAAATCTAAATCTTTCTTACAGAGGTGAGACATGAATCATCTCTATGAATAGACTTTTTAATTGTTATACCACATTCAAACATAACAAACATCATTTTCATAAAAACATTTCCCATTTAGATTGATATAAGACTGTCTGCTCTGTCGAGTCCAGACTGTTGTCTTCCTCTAAAGGTTGAAATCTTTTACTTTATATAAGATGATACTGGAATACTTGCACACACACAAGTAAGGTCCCTCTCTTATCATAAAGTAAACTTTTCATTATGGTTGTTCTTTCATATAACATGATACTGGCATACTTGCACACACACACACACAAGTAAGGTCCCTCTCTTATCATGAAAGAACCCTCATTTTCATTCACTTTCAAATGTTTGTGGTAAAACAATTGAAATATCTCTTCGTTAAGATGACGACTCGTCTCTTTTCAGCAAACAAAGATTTAATTCAAACTTCAACCTTGAGTTCAAACAAGGCACCCAAAATCAATTCATTTCCCTAATTAGTTCCTCGAATAAAAAACAGTTAGGAATCAAAAAGCTCTGATTTCCATTAGGAATATGTAGGCATGAGATTCACAAGGAATCTCAGCGAGCTAATAAAAAACCAAAAATAGTCAGTTCATCTGTCTTTCAATTCAATTCAATTCTCTCTCCTAACACAAAGGAGAAACTTTCCCAATCAAGTAGCATCACAAACACATAGACACAGAGAAGGTTCTTGTAGAGTACTACGGATATGTAGGGTGCTTAAAACTTTCCCTATGTATAACTGACCTCCCGGACTCCAGAACATCTGATTAGGTGAAATCCCCACACCTAAAAAACTCTTAGGGTTTATTTGAGATCTTTTTCCCCTTCCTCCTCGTAGAATAATTAAAAAGTACGTGTGCTATCGTAGGAAGAACTGAAATAAATTTCCTCCCACAAGGGCGCCTCTCTCCTTCCAAATTTCGCGTGAAGGGTCCGGCGTGCCGTCCTCCCAAGTGAAACGGGGAGGTAAAAAAAAACGACACCACAATATCCATAAAGAGTCATATTATTATTATTATTATTATTATTATTATTATTATTATTATGTACACTTGCACTTGCCTTGTTCAAATCAACGAAACACAATGAATTAAATTCAGTTATGAAGCAACAGTAAATAATAGATCGATGATAAAGAAGATGCATAGCATACCATTGAGTTAATGTCGGTGCTATACTGCCAAGCTTAAACTTTCAACTTTAAAGCAAAATATCACATAATCCGCAAATGGTAAAACAGAGAGGAAGAGCAGAGAAAATCCAGATGGATGATTTCAGTTTTACCTGTGTAGTTGTACTTGAAGTTTGAAGGCAGGAAAACAATTTATATCATTACCACCCAAAACTCGTGCATCAGCCCATTACAAAAGAAACGTATAAACTGCTTGGTATGTTATGCTCACCACTGTTTTCGGAAAGGTGCATATCACCTGATAACGATATGATCTCAAATTGGTCCTACAGTGCAAAATGAAGTTTTGTGAAAAGAATTGAATATGACACTGATATTAAATTATAAACTAAACCATAAATGTCTAATCATTATGCATTTATATCACCATTTGAGTTTTCACCAAAATGATTTACTGAAACAACATAGCAATTTCTTCTACATTTTGAGGAGAAAACAAACAAAATACAATATATTTTCTAAGCACAAATTCATCATAAGTAAATCATAAGTAAAAGTGACCCGAAATAAATCCTCAAGGGTAGTTTTGCACCTATCTATAGAGGAACAGAAGCAACAGAACAAAAATACCTACTACCAAAATTAATGAAAACCTCTAGTCACTTGGGCACAATGTCCACACCTGAGTCCAAACCATGAATTTTTAACCTTATAACAAAGAAAAATTAACACGTTTAGATTATGAACTGACCATACTAATTAACTAATAAAGTAAATAGTTTAGGAAAAAATCAAATACCTCTAACTGAGTCGTTTTAGCAGTGGGTAATTGATTCTTCTGAACTTTAGATTTCAAGGATGTTGAATAGAAAAAAAGAAACAAAATAAAAGACAACAAAATACAAATAAAAAGTAAGTTTAAGAATCTATAAACCCAAAACCTTGACTAAATCTAACAAAAAAACAACAACATCAACGACAACACATACATCATTTAAGAGTAACCCAGACAAAACTCTTTTCAGTGTTGGCTCGAACATGATGGTGAGTTAGTTGAGAAACGAATCTAATTGTAGTAAAACCTAATATAGAATATTAATTAGGATTAGAATTATTCAAAACATACATTAATCGATTTAAATAACACGATGACTTTTACAGTTGAATCAACATCAAAAATCAAAAAAGTTATAGACGAAGAAAGAGCAAGATGGGATCGTCGATGGCAGTTCTGAAAGTGGTGGAGTGATGGAGGTGAACGTGCTATGATGGTTGAAAAGAAAGAGGAAATTTGAAGTCGAGGTGAAGGTGATGGTTGATAAACTCTGCATATATGTGTTTAGTTAAATATTAAACGTTAGAGAATGAGGATAGAGGGAGTGGAAGAGAAATAGTTTTGACTTGTTGAGTGAGATAATAGATTCTAGAGTACGAGAATCATATATAATATAGAATGATGGAGAAAGCTGTGGCTTTTTATTGGAAGAACTAAATGGATATGAAAAGTTGTGATTGTGTGCATTTGAAAAGTGTCTTTTCTAATTCCTAATAAATGCATGAACGTGTAGTAAATAGATGGAGATAGGGTTGATGTTTAAAATGCTGCATTAGTGGAGCAATTAAAGTAAAAAACGATTAAAATAAATAAATAATGTAACAAAATGTTATGTGATGACACATCAGCAATATTAATTGCCAAGTAAATGCGGTTAAAGCATGGCGTAGAATAGTCTTGCAAATTTTATAAAGAAGCTCTTGATTTCATGAAGGGTATTCTTTACAAAGATTCTATTGGTTTAACTATCTCTAAAATGGTTGTAGTGTAGTTTTTTTTTTTTGTCTTTGGGCTTTGGCCTTCTTGTTTAAAAAAAAGTAAAAATAAATAAATAAATAAATCTAAACATTTAATAAAAAAATTAAACATGAAATTTTCAAATAGTTCGATTTTAATAGAAAGACAATAGATAATAAGACAATGATTAAAGAATATTTTATTAGAGTTTAACCTAACTCATCCTTAGTCCTTACAAAACCGGTTGGTAAGGTGAGGAGTGTCCCTCTATATATATTCTTTGAAAGCTCTATCTCTAGCCAATGTGGGACTTTAGGATCTTCCTAATACACCCCCTCACGCCCAGCACTCTTTTTGGGCTTGGTGCGTGAATATTAACGGTGGGCGGCCCATGGTCCGATCGATAGGCTCTGATACCATATTAAGAAATGTGGTTGGACCTAACTCAACCCTACAAAACCGGCTTGGTAAGGTGAGGAGTGTCCCTCTATATATATTCTTTGAAAGCTCTATCTCTAGCCAATGTGGAACTTTAGGATCTTCCTAATATATTTTTTTTTACTAGCGTCTCTAGAGACATGCGTTTATGCACTTCATCTGTTTTAAAACGAACGTCCACGTAAGATTTGTCGTATGCATTAAAAAATTAAATAAATTTTCGAAAGAGGCGAAAGGGAATCATAATAATGAGAAGAACAAAACATATGTCTGCCACAACACAGACATATTAAATAAGTACATGTGAGTGAATAGGGAAAGGGAACCGTAATAAACCACTGGCCAATGTAAATACACTCTCACCAACCACATATTAAATAGTGTGAGTAACCGAAGGAAGGAGCACAACAAAATAAGCTAAATAATTGATTCTAGATCTAAGCTCTCCCACTTGCTTTTCTGCATAATTCACTCCTTCGTATATTAAGGTAAACTTTCATCTATGCTCTTCTCTTTCACTTCCAACTTTTTATTTACAAGATTTTGAATTAAAATCCAAATATCTTTCTGTTGAGGTGATTTTTAGTTTGATCTTAAAGACTGATTTTATTTTTCATTATTGACACATTCACTAACATGTGATTACTTTTCCTTTTTTAGTGCAATTGTTGAAGATTTCAAACTGTAGAAGTTTTTTAAGACAATGGCTTCTGATTATTTTGACAAGACTCAACCGTTTGCAATTACATCAACTATGATTTCTTTGATTAAAATATAAGGTATGATGTTTATACTTCTAAAAGGCTTTTGATTATGATTTACTTGATTGCGTAAATATTACATAAAAATAAAACACTACAATCATATACAGGGTTTTAAAAAGCGGTAACGGTCGCGTCGCGATCCCGTAAAGATTTTTGCAATTTCGATCGGTACATGTATGATTGCGGTCGTCGCAGTGTAAACTAACCATAATTTGTTCTTTAATATAAAAAACGGTAATAAGGTATCAGTATCGGCACTTACAGAAACCGTTTTTTAAAATCCTCATATATATATATATATATATATATATATATATATATATATATATATATATATATATATATATATATATATATATATATATATATATAAAACATCTATTCTCTGTTGCAATCATATTAAGTTTATGTCTTTCCTGTTCTTTTCGTGATGTTTAAAGAGTTTATAATAGTTTCGATCGCTTACCTTCACTATATAAATTTATGTTCTAAGGAAAAACTGAATATTTATAATATGAATGCACGAACTGGTTTTAGTTTCCATCTCAGCTCGCAACCTCAATTTGCATTGGATACTTCCGGTCTTTAATTGTTAGCTTAATAAGTTATAATCAGTTATTTTCCACATATTAGGTCCTTGTTTTTTTTACGGATATGGCAATATGGCATCATCTTAAATTGCATATGCATGTTCCATATGGTATATGGAGTTTACAGTTTGTGACAAACTGTTAGCCATGTCTTCTTTAGTTGTCTTGCTAAGTTGTTTAATTTTCAAGTGGCAACTGAGATATTGCAACATGAAAATTACGCGGCTATATTTTATTCATTATTTAATTTAAATTAATTCTTGTATATCACTAAATTTTAATATGCGAGCTGCCTTGATGTGGACCATTAACGATTTTTTAGACATGTTGTCTGGTTGGGGTACACATGGCAAAATGGATCGTCCGCATTGTATGGAATACACCAAGGCGTTTACGTTGGATAAAAAGGAGAAAAAGCTCGTGGTTTGACTGTCACCGCAGATTCTTACCAATAAATCATTCATATAGAAGAAACAAGACAAATTTCAAAAAAGACGAAAGGGTAACAGATTTGCCTCCGCCTCGATTGTGACCAGGTGCTATATGTGACCAAGTTTGTGAACTACCAAAATTCACAGATACTGGCAACGCATTTAGAATTGAAGGATTTGGAGTTGAACGCAATTCGACAAAAAGAAGTATATTTTGGGACCTCCCGTATTGGAAAGATAATTTATTGCGCCATAATCTTGATGTTATGCATATTGAGAAGAATTTTTTTTATAATGTATTGAACACAGTGATGGATGTTAAAGACAAAACAAAAGATAATGAGAAGGCTTGACAATATATGAAAATTTGATGTAATCGAAAAGAATTGGATTTGAAGCCTCAACCGAATGAAAAAATATTAAAATTGAAGGCCTGTTTCAGCCTGACCTCCCAAGAAGCTGAAGCGGTTTGTCGATGGTTAAAAGATTTGAGAATTCCCGACGGATATTCTTCAAATTTAGCAAGGTGTTCTGATGCTAACACTTGGAAGTTGCATGGTATGAAAAGTCACGATTGCCATGTTTTTATGGAACAATTGCTACCAATTGCGTTCGGTTCTTTATCTAAACATGTGCTTAATCCACTAACTGAAATTAATCAAATTTTAGAGATATTTGTGCGTCATTGTTAAGAGTGGATTACATAATTAAGTTGGACTGAAATATTCCAGTCATTCTCTATAAGTTGGAACAAGTATTTCGGCCTAGCTTTTTTGACTCCTTGGAACATCTACCCGTACATCTTGCATATGAATCTTATCTTGGAGTACCTGTCAATATAGATGGATGTATCCGTTTGAAAGGTTCATAGGTGATTCAAAGCGATCAATGAAAACAAAAGCTAGAGTTGAAAGATCAATATGTGCACATTACTTGCAATGAGAAACATCACATTTTTGCAGTCATTATTTCAACCACTTGATGTTAACTCCAAGAATCATACGATATCCTGTAAATGTTAATGAAAAAAAGTCAATTTACCTTATCATTCTTCGGGCTTCCAGGTCGTCAATCTGGAAAGAATGGTGTGCATTGGTTGACCTAACAAGAAATGCACTTCGCACATGTTCATGTCTTGATCAACTGCGTTGAAGTTAAATCATATCTTGAGTAAGTATACTTTAACATTTAATTTTCTTTACAATCCTAAAACTTATTATCTTGAAAGATCGTTAGCATAAGTTTCAAGGTAATATGTTTTATGATTGTAAAGAAAGTTAAAAGCTTGGGTATACTTACTCAAGATATGGTTTAACTTTAACGCAGTTGATCAAGACATGAACATGTGCGGATTGCATTTCTTGTTGGGCCAACCAATGCACACCCTTCTTTCCAAATGGATGACCTGGAAACCCAAAGACTGATAAACTAAATTGACTTCTTTCATTAACATTTACAGGATTTTGTATGATTCTTGGAGTTAACATCAAGTGGTTGAAATAGTGACTACAAAAATGTGATATTTCTCGATATAAGTAATATGCACATATTGATCCTTCAACTCAATTTTATTTTTCACTGATCGCTTTGAATCACCCATGAACCTTTCAAACGGATACCTCCACCTATATTAAACAGGTCCTCCAAGATAAGCTTCAAAGGCAAGATGCACAGGTAGATGTTCCATGGACTCAAAAAAATCAGGCAGAAATACTTGTTCCAACTTATAGAGAATGACTGGAATATTTCGGTCTAACTTAATTATGTCATCCACTCTAAAAGCTTACACACAAATATCTCTAAAAAATTGACTAATTTCAGTTAGTGGATTAAGGACATGTTTGGGTAGAGAACCGAACGCAATTGATAGCAATTGTTTCAGAAAAATATAGCAATCATGACTTTTCATACAATGCAACTTCCCAGTGTTAGGTTCGGCATACCTTTCTAAATTTGAAGAATATCCGCCGGGAATTCTCAAGTCTTTTAACCATTGATAAACCGCTTTAGCTTCTTGGGAGCTCAGACTGAAACAGGCATTCGGTTTTAATAATTTTCCATTAGGTTGAGGCTTGAACTCTAACTCTTTTCGATTACATAAAAATTTTCATATATTGTCAAGCCTTCTCATTATCTATGTTTTGTCTTTAACGTCCATCACTGTGTTCAATACATTATCAAAAAAATTCTTCTCAATATGCATAACATCAAGATTATGGCGTAACAAATTATCTTTCCAATACGAGATGTTCCAAAATATACTTTTTTGTCCAATTGTGTTCGACCCCATATCCTTCAATTCTACATGCCTTTCTAGTATCTATGAATTTTGGTAGTTCATAAACTTGGACCCATACAACACCTAATGACAATCGAGGAGGAGGCAAATATGTTACTCCTTCGTCTTTTTTGAAATTTGTCTTGTTTCTTCTATATGGATGATTTTTTGGTAGAAATCTGCGGTGACAGTTAAATCACGAGTTTTTCCCCCCTTTATCCAACGTAAATGCCTTGGTGTATCCCATACAATATGGACAACCCATTTTGCAATGTGTACCCCAACCAGACAACATGCCATATGCTGGAAAGTCGTTAATGGTCCACATCAAAACAACTCGCATAGAAGTTTTGTTTACGGGATATATCATAAGTCCATTCTCTAATCCACAACCTCTTCAAATCGTCGATTAAAGGTTGTAAGTACACATCAATTCCGGCTTTTGGATTCGAAGATCCTGGAATGATGCACGTCAAAAACATGTATGGTTTTGTCATGCACATACCAGAAGGGAGGTTGTAAGGGGTTACAATAACTGGCCAACATGAATACGCACTTCCTGACGTTTGGACATATGGAGCAAAACCATCTGAGCATAATTCAAGCCTGACATTTCTAGGTTCTGTGGCAAAATCAGGATGTATTCGATCAAAGTTCTTCCATGCTTCGCCATCAGATGGATGTCGCAGAGTGCTTGGACTTATTTTGTTTGTATGATGCCATGTCATTTGACTTGCACTGTGCATTGAAGTAAATATTCTTTTTAACCTTGGTATTATCGGAAGATAAAACATGGACTTTAGTGCTACACTAGCTTGATTACTGTTAATGGCTCTACTGCAAAATTTATATCTTGGACTCATACAAAACTTACATTCCTCCAATAATCCATCTTGCGTACCAAACTCATTGTCATAAAACAACATGCAACCATTAATTTAACAATCAATCTTTCTTACTCTTAAACCCAACTTTGACACCAATTTCTTTGCATCATAAAAAGTTGTAGGCAAGTTGTCTTTCATTGCAGTTAAGTCCAACATCACTATTACAAAGAATTCCAAACACTGATCAGGAACATTCCAATTTGACTTGGCGCCCAATAACCTCACACGCATTGATAACTTTTAGTAGGACGATCACTACTAAAAATAAGACATTTGGTGTCAAGATTTTAAATCAGGTATCAAGATATGATGTGAAAAATATTTGTCAAAGGATTTTACATCAGATTTTATAACAAATTGATGTGAAAAAAAATTGATTTAGTGATTTTACATCAGACATTTAAATCCACTGATGAGAAAAATAACGCGGTGACAAACTTGTAATTAAAACGAAAATGGGTTATAAATGCTTTTACATCGGTGCTAAAAATAACCGATGGGAAAGGGCTACGTAGGCTTTTACATCGGTCCCCATATGCACGGATGGGAAAAGTGTGCTAATTGGTCTTTTACATCGGCCCATATATGCACTGATGGGAAAGGTGCCCTTAATTGGTACTTGCTGTTTCATCGGCCCATGTACAAAACCGACGGGAAAGGCCTTTTTTTCCACTAAAACCCTAGCCCCCTTTCCACTAAAACTAAGACATTTCTTTTTTCTTCTTTCATCACACGTTTCAAACCTCTCTCTGCCGAACCTTTCTCTGCCGAACCCGCGACCGCCCGACCAACCCGCGACCGCCGTCCGCCTCTCACCAAGTTCGACTGCCGCAACCGCCATCTGCCTCTCATCGATTTCGCTCTGCGGCCAGACTTCCTCCTCCGCACAGGTCCGTCTCCGCGGTTAGCGTTCCTCCTCCGCGGCCAGACATCCTCACGGTAAGCTTCATTCCTGTAAAGTGTTCACTTTTTAAGTATATCTTGAGTTGGACTTGGGAAAGACCATACCGTTTGTTGGCATGATATATATTTCTATTCCTATTATACACTGTAACTCTACCGTTTGATAGTCTCCGTCTCTTCTTATTCAAGAAAGGGTTTTTGAGTGCTAGAATAAAACGTAATCATTCTGCTTCTGTTTTTCTTGTAGTTGAAAGACAATGGTTAAATAATTTTTTGAAATTAAAAAAAAAATAACTTAAAACAAACAAGGTCCTGTACGTATTGTTAAAAATAGTATTCCTTTATTTTAAAAAAATCGGTGTTCCTTTACTATATGAAATGAAGAGGTATTCCTTGTAAGATCGTATGAAATTGTAGATTCTTAAATCAATAATCGTTGTATTCAAACTGTGTAACATTTAAAATGCATGTTTTGATGTTTCAAAAAAAAAAAAATGCATGTTTTGATTTGAACTCCAACAAAAGAATTATATTTTAATTTAGTGTTTAAACGTGTTTCAAACATGATTATGCCTTATAGAAAAAACTAATGCATGATTAGAAGGGTGATTCTTCTTATCTATGATTATTTATTACTGTTATTTTTTTTTATATAGGCTACAAAATGAATATTATATATAAACTATACTTAGAATTGATTTTAAGTGTTAAAAGACTACTTGAGTGAGCCTAAAGTGTTGTCCCTCATTCAAAGTTAATGGAAGGTGCAAATTTTGAGTTCATACAAATTTCACCAATATTTTAGTTGTTCTTAAGTTTACGTTGTTGAGGCAACATAGCACTTTCCATTTTAGGTGTGATAACTTTCGCAACTTTATCATTTAGAAAAATCGTTTATTTAAATTGAACTAATGATTTATTAGAAATAATGTCTGCACCCCCGCCTTTTGGACAAATTTTTAATGTCAACCTCATAATGATTTAATTATTTATGCATTAATTTCGGAACATAGGTATGGATCGTAGTTGGATGAGAGCTAATCGATTAAATGCTGAGTACGAACATGGAGTGATGGAATTTATACAGTTTGCTGAAAGTAATGCTAAAAAAGATCTTCCTCCTCCTAAAAGTAATGCTTTTTCTCTGTCCATGTGTTCGTTGTGCAAATCAAGAACCAAAACTTAGTAAGAAAGAAATCATGAATCATCTAATTTGTGTAGGGATTTGTCAAAGTTATACACAATGGATATGGCACGGTGAAGTAGTAGCAAAGTCAAATGTGTCCCAAAGAGATAATGTTAGTGTAGAAATGGATGATCGTCTGGAAGACATGATGCGTGATATTGGACAAGATTCCTTTAAGAGGGCACATGCGTATGATAGTTTATGCAATGACAAGGATACACCTTTGTACCCGGGATGCACAAATTTTACACGTTTTTCAGCCGTGTTAAAATTGTTTAATCTGAAGGCAAATAACTGGTGGACTGACAAAAGTTTAACCGAATTGCTTGAATTATTGACACAAATGCTTCTAGAAGGTGACGTACTGCCAAGTCGTTATTATGAGGCGAAGAAAATATTGTGTTCGATAAGTTTGGAGTATGAAAAGATACATGAATGCCCTAATGATTGCATATTATACAGAAAAGAGTATGTAAACTATAACCATTGTCCGAAGTGCAAGGCGTCACGCTACAAAAAGAGACATGGTGAATCTAGTGATGATGAGGAGGTGAAAAAGGGTCCTCCCGCGAAAGTGGTATGGTACCTACCGATCATTTCAAGGGTCAAGAGATTAATCGCTAATGCAGACGACGCAAAGAATCTTAGATGACATGCAGAAGAAAGAAAATGCGATGGACAAATTCGCCATGTAGCTGATTATTTGCAATGGAAGAAAATAGATTCTTTGTTTCCAAATTTTGGCAAAGAGTCGAGAAACCTTAGACTTGGACTTTCTACTGATGGAATGAATCTGTTTGGTAATCTAAATACTAACCATTCTTCTTGGCCTGTTCTTCTGATGATTTACAACTTATCTCCTAGGTTGTGCATGAAGCGTAAATATATTATGTTATCGATGATGATTTCGGGCCCAAAACAACCAGGAAATGACATAGATGTTTATCTAAGTCCACTGATTGATGATTTAAAAGTGTTGGGGAGGAAGGGGTGGATGTTTTTGATGCGGATTCTGGTGAACAGTTCAATATGCGTGCCATGTTGTTTTGCACCATCAATAATTTTCTGGCATATGGAAATTTGTTTGGATAAAAAGTTAAAGGGCATAAAGCGTGTCCTATATGTGAAAAAGACACAAGTTACCATCAACTTGAAAAAGGAAAGAAGATTGTTTATCTCGGGCATCGAAAATTTATAAATCATTATCATCCATATCGTAGATTTCAGAAAGCTTTCAATGGGGAACAAAAGCATGGTGTTGCTCCAAAGCCCTTAACTGGAGAGGAAGTTTATCAACGACAACAGGGCATTACTGCTGTCTTTGGAAAGTACCAAAAGCGACCTCACTACGCCAAAAAGGATTTTACACAGCGCTTTCATACAAAAGCACTGCTATAAGTGAAATAAAAAATAAAACACGGAGACTGTATACGATAATCTCCCAGATTTGTTTCCTCTTCTCCCTCACGCAAAAAAAAACCCTAAACACCCAAAAAACAGTGTTCTCCCTCACGCAGCTCCGTGCTCCGCTGCCCCTCTCAACTTTAACACACTCGACAGCATTCACTCGATGACATTCATACAAAGCCCTAAATTCACAAGGTCTCTAAAAATTGGATCAGCGCTCTTCTCTTGGTTACCCCGTCGTCGGCACCTACTCGTAATTTTCTTCACCTCTCTTTTACTTATGTGTGTTCGTTGCCCAATTTTTGTTGTTGTTGTTGTTGTTGTTAGAAACGAGATATTTGATTTCGCGGTTATGAATGGTTCGGATCTTAGGTATCTTATAGGAATTATCCAAATCCGGATTGTCTGTTTGTCCTAGGCATTGGTTTGATAGTTAATACTCGATAGTATCCTAGTAATTTGTATGTACTATACGTATAAAGCACAAAGATGGCTGTGCTTGGAATGAAGGAGACTGGGTGTCCTGTTTAGGTTACTTATGGAGGCTATGTTGTACAGTTATTCAAGGTTTATGCTTTCAAGCTTCTTTCAAATATTAACACGGAAGAGCGGTTTTAGGATTTAGGAGGTGATGTTGTATATAAACTAATAAAACATCACTGAAGATAGTTATAAGTTTGTTTACATGTACTAAGTCTGATCTATCAATGAATTTAAGGTTTGGTCTGTTATTAGTTAGTAGATTTATTTGGTTTTGTGTGTAATATGGTAGTATATTTACTTGGTTTGGTCTGTAATATGTTGGTAGATTTATTTTTATGTTTGAGTTTGACATTTATAAAAATCTGATAGGAGCCTGAAGTTTACTAAAGACTTATTTCTTTATGAATATATGAATGTAAAATGATATGATTATATAGAAAAACGAATAATTAGTTATTAGGTCCATAAGATATAAATTTATTTTGATATTTAATTCTTAGTATGATATTTTAGAGAAAATGGTTTTATATGATATTGTAGTTTAATTATAATTCTGATATACAAGCTGTTAGGAATGATTTTTTGATAGGTTAATGGAATACAACTTGAAATAAATATTATGAATGATATTGTGATAGGTTTTTGATTTTGGCCACATTCTCAATCCGTGAATAATTAAAAAAAACCTTAATTTTGAGGCCGAGATCCTGCTCATAGCTTTTTCAAAACCTTGTGTTTCTCTGCTAACTGAATCTGCCTGTGTTTGGATTTAATCTTCTTGTCTATGCAGTGCTTGTTTTCAACTCAAGAGCTCTTCATTGTTTCACTTTAACTCTTAATGCTTTTACAGTGACATCTTAATTCTATATACTATTATATGTCTTCTAATTGCTTTAGAAGTGGTAGAATGTGTGTTCTGTTATTTGGATCTCTCTATTTTGAGTAGCTTGTCTTTTATCATATTAGAGATGTAGATTCATTGAAATTGTTTAGTTAATTTGAACAGAGTCTAAATTGTAGTGTATATATGAAAAGGTTTTAGAAAAATTCAAGAGTCAAATCTTTCTTCAACTTTTAAGAGATTAGGTTATGATGAAGGAATCAAGAAGAGTATATAATGCTGCATATTTCAAATAAAACAATAGCTAGATCTAATTGAATACATATTGTTTATTGCAACTAGTGTTGCTATGGAGAAACCAAGAAAACATATGGATAATAAAACAAAATAGATGAACTAATTTGAAATTATGATTAGAGTCTCAAGTGCCTTTAAATTATTGTTTAAAAAATTAAAAATAATAATTTTGTACTAACTTCTTAAACCATGCAATACAATGCATGAATGTCTATTTTTAGGATTAGATTAGGTGTGTATTTTGTCATTATCTTAATACAATGCATGAATATCTGTTTGTTAACATTAGATTCTAATATTTTAAAACAAAGTGGAATGAAGTGTGTGGTCAATGGATACACGTGGTTTTCCCTAACACCTAAGGTTAAGAATCCTACTGCATAATATATTTAAATACTTATAAAATAAATCAAGATTATAAAATAAAACAATTTTAACTCTAATAATTTCACTTGAATAGTTCTCTAATAGTTTCATATTGTGTGGTGTAAAACAATTTTGTGTGGTGTTCCATTTTCCAATGTTTTTTCTCTTCAATTAATTATAGTGTTTTTGTTTATTGTTCTCTAATAGTTTCATCCGTCGTCGGCACCAATAACCCCTGACTTTCTTTGGTAAGTCAAGTTCAAATTCAACATTACCGACTCGTTTATTTATGTTCTTTTGAAATAGTTGCGTGAATAATTATAGTGTTTTTGTTTACCTTAATTAGTGATAATTCCATGGATAAAAAATAGATGATTGTCGATCGATTGTCAAAAGAGCACGAGAATGGGGTATTGGAATTCGTTAAATTTGTTGTTGAACACGTCGAAGACTCCAGTCGAATGAAATGTCCTTGTTTGGGTTGTTGTTATGGGGGTCGGGTTGACGCAGATGGATTGAAATCGCATTTACTGACGCGTGAGATTGATCGAAGTTATAAGTGTTGGATATATCATGGTGAGGAAATTAACGATAATGTTGAACAGGGGGAGAAAAGTAATACGACGACCTATGCTCCAGACGACAATGACACGGATACATACGATTGTGATCGAGTCGAAGAGATTGCAGAGGCACTTGAAGAAGATCTTAAGGACTGTCCCAAAATGTTTGAGAGGTTGGTAAGCGATGCATAGAAACCGCTGTATAAAGGTTGCAGTAAATTCACATGACTGTCTGCGGTATTAAAGTTGTACAACTTAAAGGCGGGCAATGGATGGTCGGATAAAAGTTTCACAGAGTTATTAGCCCTTATGAGAGATATGCTTCCGGAGGATAATGTTCTTCCTAATCGAACCTATGAGGCCAAAAAAATGTTGTGCTCTATTGGCATGAGCTATGATAAGATACATGTTTGTCCAAACGATTGTGTTTTGTTTCGAAACGAATATGCATCGTTAAATGAGTGCCCTAAATGCGGTTTATCTCGATATAAGAAAAAATTGTCTCCAGCAAAAGTCTTATGGTATTTTCCTATAATTTCGAGATTTAGGCGCATGTTTCGTAGTGAAATCGATGCAAGACATTTGACTTGGCATGCAGATGAAAGAATTATTGATGGAAAGTATCGACATCCGGCAGATTCACCACAGTGGTCGAAAATTGATGATGATTATCCTGATTTTGGAGAAGAAGCAAGAAACCTTCGATTGGCATTATCTACTGATGGAATGAACCCACGTGGTCTTCAAAGTATCTCACATACCACATGTCCTGTGATTCTTATGATTTATAACCTACCCCATGGCTATGTATGAAGCGTAAGTACATGATGTTATCTATGTTAATTTCTGGGCCAAAACAACCAGGGAATGACATAGACATATACTTGACACCTTTGATCGAAGATTTAAAGATTTTGTGGGAGAACGGTGTGGAGGTTTATGATGGATATAAGAAATAAAGTTTCAATTTGAGGGCGATGTTATTTGGCACAATTAATGATTTTCCAGCATACGGAAATCTATCAGGGTACAACATTAAAGGTCAAAAAGCGTGTCCTGTTTGTGAAGATGAAATCGATACGACGCGATTGGACCTTTGTCAGAAGAATGTGTTTCTCGGTCATCGTAGATTCTTACATTCTAAACATCACTACCGTGGGTGGAGACAAGCATTCAATGGAAAGGCAGAACAACGTAGAGCTCCACCTATATTGACAGGTGATCAAATTTTTTAAAAAGTGAAAGATGTGAGTACTCAGTTTGGCAAGCCTTTTGCACATAAGGTTGTCAAAGGTGGGTGGAAGAAGAGGTCGATTTTTTTTGAATTTCCATATTGGAAGTCTTTTTATGTGAGACATTTTCTCGATGTTATGCATATTGAAAAAAAATGTATTCGAAAGTGTTATTGGTACGTTACTCAATATAAAAGGAAAGTCTAAGGATGGCGTTAATGCAAGGGAGGACATGTTAAAGATGGGAATAAGAACTGAATTGGGACCAGTGAAGAAAGGAAGACGAACATATCTACCACCTGCTGCTTTTACTCTATCTAGAAAGGAGAAAAAAATATTGTGCAAGTTTCTAAGTGAAGTAAAAGTTCCAGAAGGATACTCTTCAGATATTAGAAGGCTCGTGTCTATGAAAGACCTCAAGTTGAAGAGTTTAAAGACACATGATTGCCATGTTATAATGGAGCATTTTCTACCAATAGGTATACGTTCCATTTTGCCAGAAAAAGTAAGAAGTGCCATAACTAAATTGTGTTTTTTCTTTAGGTCAATCTGTAGTAAGATGATCGATCCTGAGGTCTTACCAACACTGCAAAAAGAAATAGTTATTACCTTGTGTGAGCTTTAGATGTATTTTCCTCCCTCTTTTTTTGACATAATGGTACATCTAGTTGTTCATCTTGTGAAAGAGACACAGTTGTGTGGACCAGCTTATATGAGATGGATGTACCCTGCTGAACGTTATATGAAAATATTAAAAGGGTACGTGAAAAACCGGAGTCGCCCAGAGGGTTGTATTGTTGAACGATACATTGTTGAAGAAGCGGTTGAGTTTTGTACTGAATATTTATCCAATGTTCAATCCGTTGGGCTCCCCAAAACTCATATTTTTGAAAAAAAGGAAGGTAAAAAATTAATTGGAAATAAAATTGTGACAGTATCAAGGGATGAACGGGAGCAAGTGCATTTGTATGTTATGCCCAATGACAGTGAGGTTGAGTCATATGTTGAAATGCACAAGGTTGTACTCCGAGGGTTAAATCATAACAGCAATGAAAATTGGATAGTACGAGAGCACAATCAAAGTTTTATACAATGGCTTAAGGATCATATTTATTCAAAGCGCTCTTCAGATCCCGCTTCAATAACAGAAAGGTTGAGATGTTTGGCATATGGTCCAAGTTTGCATGTGTTTTCTCACAGCGCATACGCAATAAATGGATACACATTTTATACCAAAGAACAAGATGATAAAAGTACTATGCAAAATAGTGGTGTCACCGTGCTAGCTGAAGTAATGCACATATCAAGTATGAAGGACTTAAACCCCAAATATGCAAATCTGTCATATTTTGGGGTTATTGAGCACATTTGGGTGTTTGATTACGAGAAGTTTAAGATTCCTATCTTTGGTTGCAAGTGGGTAAATAGTAGTGGCATACGAATGGATAAGTCAGGATTTCTGCAAATTGATCTTACTAGGGTGGGGTACAAAGACGAGCCTTTTATTCTAGCATCTCAAGCTAAACAGGTGTTTTATGTCACTGACCCGACGAGTACGAAATGGTCTATAGTGCTTTTATCTAACAAAGTGGTTGATGATACTGGTGTAGATCAAGGTGATATTGATGTTGAGAATCAGTCAAGTGTTAGACAGAATGATCAAGATGAGAATAGTATAACAGATGAATCATATATCAGAAAGGATCATGATGAGGGAATTGGGATCAATTCTGACGTCCGCATTTCTAAGAAACAAGTAATTCGTATTTCAACCAAGAAAAGAAATAGATGTTAGTGAAAGAAGTAATATCATAAAATATTATATATTATGTCATTGTCAATAAATTTATATAATGTGTCACGTGTTTTTATAGTTATTTGTATATGTGTCTGTAATTTATATGCATATTTGGTTCGTGTTCTGCTGTGTGAGTGATATTTAGTACTTATTTTTTTGTTTTATTTTCATTGTTCATCGTGTTATCCTGTGATTATTATATGATAATATTTGATAATGTAACTATGTGAGTGTTACTAGTATGTCTGAATGTGTTAATCAATAAAGTATTGTGTACAGTATAATCTTATGATGTAATAATTTTATTTTTTATATTCAATTGATTATGGAATTTTATGAGTGTCTATGAGTGTCAATTGATTATGTTTTTCTTTATTATAGGTTAATTAGATGGCTAGTAACGAGAATCAACCACAAGATGATACTATTGATGATGGATATCATGAGAACATTGCTGATCAGGAAGCAGAAATTAGAAGAGGAATAACACTTATGAAGAGAGTCATTCGAGATAGAGACCGAGGCATACTTTTAGATGCGCATTGGAGCGAAAGTGGCCTACTAATTGAGCCTAACGGTTCAAAGATTACAAGTTTTATTGGTACACTCGTAAGGAATGCAATTCCAATTACTTGTGATGATTGGAGAGATACAAATTTGGGAAAAGCTAAAGACAAACTTTGGATTGAGATACAGGTACCATATGTGATGTTATTTGTTTTTAATGATGATTACGTCTTTAAATTACTTGTACTAACGCACTGTGTATGTTTTTCGTAGAGGAGTTTCAACAACTTGGAGGATAATAGAAGAAAAATTTGTCTCAAATTGGCCGGAAGACTACTAAGAGGGTTTAGGACTTTTTTAACTAGGAGATATCTTATGGATGCGAATAAAAATTTTGTTGATGCAGATTATCCAGAAAGATATAGCAGTTTGATTTCACGTGAAGAATGGGTAACGTTTAAAGCAAAACGAAAAAACCCAAATTTTCGGAGTAGAAGTGAAACAAATCGGCAAAGAGCATCAGGTCCCCCATATCCATACAGAAAAGGGCGTATGGGATATGGACGCTTAGAACAGTCTATTGTAAGTATCTATAAATTTCAATGTTATACTTGTTCATCGTGAGTTATATTTGATCATATTATTTGGCTTAATGTGTAGTTAACAAGGGAGAGTAGTCCTGAAACATCTGTTCCACCACATGTTTTGTGGAAGGAAGCCCGTGTAGGAAAGGATGGAGTTGTCAAAGAAGATGTTGAAAAAGTTTTTGAAAAATGCGTAAGTATAGCATTATTTCTTTAATTAAATCAAAAGTTTAGTAACATATTATTAAGACAAATTTTGAATATTCATATGAATTTCAGGAGACTCTATCTCAGTCTATATCTCCAGATGAAAGCAATGATTGCAGGAGCATACTTAGCCGCGCATTAGATATTCCTGAATATTCTGGTCGAGTGAGGGGTAAGGGATTTGGAATCACTCCTACATCCTTGAAGATGAAAAAACAGAAGGCTCCTAGAAATAGAGAACTGCAGGAAACCTTGTATGCACTACAAGCTGAAGTCCGCGAATTGAAAAGGGAAAAAGAATTAAGAGAGCAAGCTTCGGGTTGTAAAGCTACTAGTGACAAAGGTAGTATCGGTTGTAATTTTCAACCGAATCTTTCAGAGGTAATTATATATATTATTATGAAATTAAAGTAGCTTAATTTATTTAATTGAAATATAAACACAATAACAATTTGAAATTTATTATTGGTTTTAGGGCATTTCACCTTGCCAACTCTACTTATCGTCACCGACTTATTGGATGGTTGGCAAGGGAAAAGTGCATAACACTTTGGGAGAGTTACTTCACACTAGACCGCTCCCTACTGGCTGTTTGAAAGTATCGGTTGACATTGCTTTAGAGAAGGATGCGTTATTACCGCATCCTGACGATGTTTCGGATGCCACATTGGTGGGAGATGCAATAGGCTCGTTTGTTGCATGGCCGTCAAGCCTCATTAGTGTAGATGATGAGGTATGCTTAAAACCATATATATGAATCTTTGAGTATTCAAAGTTTTTACGCGCATTTTACGTACATTTGTTTTTACATGGTTATGTTAATTAGACTCCAACAAAATCCAAAGCAAAAGACAAGGAGCTTCCGCAGAAAATCGAGTCAGTTGCATCAATAAAAGAGGTACATCACAATTATATGATATTTATGCATGAAAAATGTTAATTCGTGATTTTATATTTCACCTAACTAATTATATGATCTTTAGATGCATGCTAAAGAGATTGAAGATGTCAGTAAGGGTAAGAAGCCTAAAATGGTTGTTCCTAAGAAGACCGCAGCTAAGAAAAAACCTACTCCCAATAAGTTTAGGTCGTGCCTTTTCACATTTTTACAACTCTCTGATATTCCGCAAGGAAACACCTATCTTGTACCTATGGAGGAAGATTTGTTTGGTATTGAGTATCAAGAAAGAATTGGTATGGAGGATTTTGAACAAATTTTTGAACATACGCAATTAGGCCTCGGTATTATTGATACATACATAAGGTATATCCGATCTAATTTGTTTAATTAAATGAACAATTCATTTACTCATTTCAAATGTTAATGAGGTCTTTTATTTAAGGTTTTTGTATGAAAAATTGATGCACCCGAGTGGATTGAGGCAAAGATTCGCTTTCTTAGCTCCCTTCAATACCAACTTAGGGTTAATCATATCTAAACCGGATGAAGTCATGGCGTATGTACTCAACCGTTTTATGGCCAGCATAAATTCATAAAAGTTGTTCTTTTTACCGTTTAATACTGGCAACGAGTTAGAATTTAATTCTAAATCCATCTATTATAATTTTTCATATTTTGACATTGTGTAGAAAGTTTTCATCTCACATTTGTTTTGCCTTACAGTGGACATTGGTTTTTGGTCGCGATTAATCCTATCAGAGAAGTTGTATATTTTCTGTATTCCTTACACAATGATCTAATTAGTACATACGAAGCTATGAAGGAGTTGGTTGATACGTAAGTGAGATTGTTCTAAATATTCGTGTGTATATTTATTTATTTATTTATTTATTTATGTGAATTGTTCTAAATTATGTGTTTATGTTTTATTAGCGTTATACAAGTTTTTCGAGCACAGAGAGGAAGTCAAGTACCAAAGAGTAAAGCCAACAACATCACGTGGATTCGAGTGGAGGTATATTAATTAATTATCACAATTTTGATTATATAAATAGTGATGATACGTGATAAAACTTAGGCCTTATCCATATTTTCTTTCCATGTGTAGTGTCCTGAGCAGTGTAATGAAGTAGATTGCGGTTTTTACATGTTGCGATTTATGAAAGAAATTCTTCTTTTGAATCAAATAGAGATTCCGTCCAAGGTATGGATTTCTAACTTAAGAGTTATTTTAATATTTAACACATATTTCACATATAATTAAATAGTTTTAACTTAAACATACCATGTTATATTATTTTGTAGTACTTTGATGACTTCAAGTGTGCTACTTACTCAAGATCTAAGTTGGATGAACTTAAGGAGGATTGGTGTCAATTCAGGATTGAGTTGAAAGTTGAATAGGTATATTGAAATCTTACTATAATTGATGAGAATTTTGAGTATAGCCAAGTGCATGTTGCAATATTTGATTTATCTACATAGATTATTTAGTGATATGTAGGCCGTTTGAAATACATTCGTGGCAAATGTAGAATGGTTTTATGGACACTAATGTAGAATGTTTTTCAACTTTATATTCTTTTGTTTTTGGTTTTCTGTTATTCTGTTTTGTGATTGTAATGGTTTGATGCAAGGATATTGAAGGGTAAAAAGGTTACAATTGCTGGCAAGAAGAAAAAGTAGATATTTAGCATCCTTTTGACTTGTGTAAAAAATAACAATGTTTTGGATGATGAAATTGTTTTCATTGAATTGGATGTAATTTTGTTGTTGTTTATTAATATATTCTTAGCATCTTAGCATATAAAAAATACAAAGTTTATTCGTATATATATATATATATATATATATATATATATATATATATATATATATATATATATATATATATATATATATATATATATATATATATATATATATATATATATATATTCTTAGCATCTTAGCTCTGAAAAATAGAGTTTTTTTTGTTGTTTATATGTGAAATTTGTAATGGTATATACAGGTGCAAAATGTGGTGAAAACCTGGGGCAAGCCTTTTTTAAATAGATGCATTTAAAAATTTCGTGGACATTAGACAGCGCTTTAAAAGAGAAGCGCTGCCTAAAAGCTCTTTAAAAATTTTGTTCAGAAAAGCGCTGCCTAAAGGGGGCCTTTAACAACGCTTTTAAGAAAAAAGCGCTGGCTAAAGTGGGCCTTTAGCAGCGCCTGTGGGGCCAGTGTTAGGAGTGAATTAGTAGTGTTTCCATGTGTTAAAATAACTACCGTTTGATCTTAAGTTGAACATATCTTGTGAGTTTTAAGGATTTTATGGTTAGAATCGAACTTTAGAGGCTCGATGCTAATTGTAGAGCGACTTGCATCACTTTGGGTGTTATTTGTGCAGATTTTAAAGTTGAAAAGTAAAAGACGAAGAAACACGAAGGCGTAGAGGTTCTGGAGAAGAGAAATCACAAAGAAGGAGGATGAAGCAGAGGCCGAGCCGCGGTGATTAGGGGCGAGACGCGCCATCACTTCTGACTTTGGCTTGCGCCTCGCCAATCCGTGCCGAGCCGCGGTAGCTTCGTTAATAAGGAAAATTATTATAAATAGAAGCCCTAATCCTCATAAGAATGAGATCTTTGGTGAGCGAAATTCAAAGAGCAATCCTATTCCAGAGCAGAAAACAACATCCGACGGAGAATTTAACATCAATTGAAGACATTCCCTTGATGAAGATGAATCCCTCTATGAAGTTTTGTGTGTTCTTCGTGTCTATGGAGAGCTAAACCCCATTGTGTTGAGTTTAAGGTAGTAGTTAACCTATGAAGATGCAATTACTTTGATTAATTCCTGTGAACAATTGTTTAAGTTTTATTATCAATAAAGAACCTTGCTTTTATTTTACATCATTGTTAAACTATCAATCGAGAGATAGGGTTTATACTTTTGCCCTAGGTTCTTATATTGACTTGTTGATTACTACTCAGAGATGAGATTTTGAAGAAGTTTTCATAAATCATCGTGGTTAATTCCCTTTATCTTTATAGTTATTCTGAGAGATCGAATATCATATTGGTGGAGGTGTTTCTAAATTGATCATTAGACATAATAACAGTTTTGAGGATGAATGAAGATAATAACTTAGATAATGTTCACCTGTGGATTAATTGATTATTGCATATGAATAGGTTGATGAACCCTAGAACTCAACATATTCATCACCATTGTTATTCGTTCTTTAAGCTTTTAGCCATTTAATACTTATTCTGTTATTTGCAATTTGAGATTAAACAATCAAAACCAAGACTTTTCACTACTCATTATAATTCGACTATAGAACGACAGCAAAATTAACTCAGTCTCTGTGGATACGATATTAGAAAATATTTACCCAAAATACTTTCAAGAAATTGGCGCCGTTGCCGGGGACTGTGTCAATATTGCACGCAGTGCAATAGTCTGTTAATTTTGATTTTTTATTATTATTATTTTTTTATCTTGTTATTTCAGTTGTTTGCTAGTTTTGTAGATTTTTGTTTGTCGGAATGTTGTACCCAAATATAAATGCTGCGATTCATGCTCAAAACGAGATCCTAACTCAACAAATGGCGCATCTCCTTCAAAGTGCGTCACAGTTCACACCTCAAGTTAATGAATTTCATGATATCGGATGGTGCACACCGGAAGATGCGATGGAGTATCATATGGCTAACCATGAATATCAACAACAAAGGCTTTCACACTATAATCAAGGTTATCAAAGAGGACCCTCTGAGTTAGAGGAAACCATGAATCAATTCATGCAATTCTCTTTAGCCATTCAACAAAACCGGGAACCTCAAGATGCTCAACTTCCCAACTTCTTAACTGAGCAAAACGTAAGTCAAGTCTCAACTTTTCAAAACCCTACGACTTGTGTAGAAACTTGCAATACTACTTCTATAAGGAGTGTAAAAGTGATTGGTGAGGATGTTGGAAATAAGAGAGTGGAGGAGGAAGTGGATGACAAGGAAGATGTTGTTGAAAAGGATAATATAGAGTATGTAAACATCAAGAAAAATGTAGAAGTTGAGTATGAGCTCTCAATGAAGCTACCTTATCCAAGACCTCCTAAAAAAGTAGATGATGTGTTAGTCGAAGGAACAAAAAAAGAGGATATAATCAAAGAAGTCGTGAATGAGTTAGAAACTTCAAAAGTTGAAACTTTTTCAAAAGAGAATATGGTGGACTTAGAGTTGAAGAAGAGTTGTAATGCAAAGAAGCATAAAATCTCATTGGAATTCCTTCCTCTACAAGTTCCTAATATAGAAGGGAATGAGAGTCATTACTTTCGGCCAATGGAGATGTTTAGCCGTTTGCAAATCACCATCCCATTCTTAGAAGGTCTAGAGTTAAAGCAAAAATGTGTCAAAGTCATCAAGAATAGGTTCTCACCGACGAAGAAATTAACGGATAAGGAGGTTATCTCTCTTGAGGAGAGAAAAAAAACAAATGAAGGAAGAGAGATCGCGAGTTGAAGTGGTAAGAATTAAGGATGAAGAAACCAAACAAGCAAACTTTAAATACTTTTGGGGCTTCACATTGGTAAAAAAAGTACCAAGAAAAAGAGACAATGGTTGATTATTCAACCATGAACCGTCAAGCCATGTGACGTTAAACGAGGCGCCTCGTGGGAGGTAACCCACACTTCTAATGTTTTATTTTTTATTTTGTCTTGTTTATTTTTATTTCAGGAAATAATAAGGGGACCTTTCTGGTGAAAGCTAGGAAGAATCAATTGATATGGCAATACCCCTTGTGAGTCAACCTCCCCGGGCTTGTTCTGAAACATTGAGGTCAATGTTTAATTCAAGTTTGGGGGTGGATTTACTCTTTTGCACTTTTGAATTTTATGCTTTTATTTTTGTTATTTATCCCCAGTTTAGAACGAGTAGTTCCACAGCATAATGAAAAGCTCAGGCAAGACAATGAGAATACCAACAATGGAGCAACATGCATGAAAGTGGCAGTGAGTGGAAATTTTTGAAAAATTAATTTTTCCCTTTCTTTTTCAATAAGAGTGACAAGGCAGGTATGAATTTTCAAACGTAAACTCTTAGTGTATGCATGAAACATAGGTTGTTAGTAAATACTAATACAAGTTCTTTGTGGTACACAATTTTTTGTTGGATTGGCTTAGCCTTAACCATTGTGAGGAAAGCTTTCCATTGTTTACTATATCCAGGAGACCATCGATTACTTTGACATGTTTGTATTTTGCTAAACCGTTGGTCGCATCGTTTGTGGAAATCTGTGAAAATGACTTAGGCACTTGTTTGAATCTAAGAGTTTCTTTAAGCCTATTCCATCTTAAAACTTATTTTCTCTGAGAGTGTGATCCTTCGCTAACCATTCTTTGAGACTGATGTCAAGATAAATTTCATACTATGCATCCATTGTTTATCTAGCTATAAACTATAAATATATGATGCAGTTATTATTTTGTATTTGGCCATTGAAAGTTTTTGTTTTTATGGTGATTTAGTTTGTTGTGAAGTGTAAAGTACCGGAGGTTTATAGTGTATAGGAATCTTTTTATATTACTGTTGAAAATGATTTGAGTTTATTTTATTTTGTGTAATAGGAATAGCTTATTTGTAAGTGCTTATTTGAACAATGAGAAAAAGTATAGTAAAATGTTTCTTTCCCAATGGCTATGAAAGGTTGGTATTGCAACTCTTTTGAAAAGCAGTACCATAAGAAAGCAAAAAACTTAGACTTATCCCAAACAAAACTTAAGGGGAAAACTGCTTTAAAACGTGAGCTTTTTTTATGGACAATCACTGCTATAATTTTCTCCCTGATTCCATCTTTTTTCAACTTAGACTCTTTTGTATGTACTGAATGTGGAAAGGCTTTTATTCTGCAGAATTCATTACCATCTAAAATTGGTAGTTTTCACTAGTGTGATCCACTGTGCACAGTTTTAACTCTAGCAGCAACAAGCAAAACCCATTGTTAAGTAGCAGCAACTTTAATCTCTAGTTGTGAAGTAGAAACAACTTTTAGCTTATTAAACTAAGACAACTACCAATTGCATCCACAAACTATCATTAATACATGTAATGTACGAATTATGAAATTTGGTAGCATAAATAGAATTCACACACTGCTGTCAATTTCTTTTTTTGAACACACTAGTTGTTGGGAGTTACTACAAATATGAAAATTTATAAGGAAAGGTCCATTGTTCTAAATATGAAGAATGATTAAGGAGATTTTTTTGAAGCGATTCCGCGAGTTTGAACGTTTCGAGAAGAGAAAGAGCTGGTGAAATAGCTCTATTGATTCTTGTATCAAATGCTTTTCTTGACATGGACAAAGATTGTATAGGGTTGATTCTTCTTGAGGCTGTTGTGATTGATCCTTGTAAAAGATCAAACCTTGTTTCCATTGTTTCGATGTTTTGTTCTATTTGTTATGATGATTGAAGAAGTAATTCTAAATCAGAATATGCTGATTCAAGTTTGATAATTGTTGTATCATGTGAATCATTTGTTTGAGGAAGCATCATCACCAATGCCATTGGTTTTTGTTGAACATGTTAATGTTGAAGTATAGAGAGAGATATATAAATATGAAGAGTTGTGTACGTGTTTTTGTTTGTGAGAGACAGAAGAAGACATAGGTCGATGAGATTAAGGACACAAATGGCATGGAGTTGTGGGATGAAAACAAACGACAACTATGTTTGCTTAGAATATGTATAGCTGGTGTCCTTATTCCTCATTGGTACACTTGATCTTCTTCTATTATATCTTTAGTTTGTTTCAATTTTTGGTTTATTTTCTGTCTGTAAGCCTACTATATAGTTTGAATTTGTTTCGTGGCAGTTAAGGTTCACTTGTTTTTTGTTTCCTTCTGCCAAGTGAAATATTTTCATTTTTGTCATCTTTATTCTTATTGTCACTTATATTGGACATTTGTTTGTTTAAGTTAAAATAAAAAGGATGGTTAAAAAAATAAAACCATTTTTTTGATATAACTTTGGTTTTAAAATTGTTTTTTTTAAAAAAAAACTGGTTTTAAACTGGTTTTTTTTTATAAAACTGGTTTTTTAAAAGAAAATAAAAAATGGTTTTTTTGTTAAAACTGGTTTTTGTAAAAAACCGGTTTAGAACCGAACCAAACCATATGTAAATCGGTTTTAAAAAAATAAACCGGTTTTAATAAAATAGTTTTAAGATCCAAATCAAACCATATATATGGTTCAATATGGTTTGGTTATTGATTCATGCACACCCCTAACTGGTGGCTTCGTAAGAGTTCCATCAATGAATTTCTCCTTGTTCTTGGAGATTAGGTCTATCTGCATAGATCGAGCCCAGGTGTGGTAGTTCTTATCAGTGAGTGCCGGCGTAACGAGAACGAGTGCTGGATTCTCGTTTGGGTGTAGATGGAACAGATTTGCAGGGATTCGTTGTGAAATGGGCGTAATTTTGGTAAGCCATTGAAGACAAACAAGAAACAAGAAGAGAAACGCGATCGAGCAAGATGTGGAAGAAGAAAGGGAAAGACGAAGGAGCTGGATCGTGATCAACAATGGCTACCAGAGTTGTGTGAGCTCTGATACCATATTAACTATGCATAAATGGTGTAACTGAAATAACAGAACACACACATACAGTTGAGAGAGAGAGAGCTCATTGAACAAGAAGATGAAGAAGAAAAGTATTATTCTCACTTAATTGATATAGAAGTGGATAAGAGTTTATATACAGGTATACAGTGACCAATTAAACTATGTCAGCTAAGCTACTTATCTTAACTATATACAAGTAGAGAAAAGAATGAAATAATAAACTATGTATTTACACATATATATCAATAATACTCGTACTGGAAGTTATTAAAGTTGTGCTAAAGTGATGGAGAAATTGGAGGAGGTGGGAAATTAAATTCTGAGTTGAGGGCGAAAAAATTGGACTGCAGCGTCATGACTGGCGTCTCGTTGCTGACATTGTGTCCATCATGACCATGACGACCGTCTTCTTACTGACGAACCAACTGTGACATGGCTCAAGCTTTTCTTCTTTATTTCGTTGAATTTTCGCTAACAGGTTGACTCCCCTGAGGTGCTGACGACCGTAAGGACATTAAAGTGACCGTCATGATAGTAGAAAGCTTGCAATATCTTCCCGTTTTTGGCGTTTCTCAGCATTTTATCGCACATAAGCCTCCAACTCCTAAATACTTGCAATAAGCACATACTACAAGCATAGTACTACAAATATACATAAAATCGAAATCAAAACACATTTGAATCGAGTTAAAACATATGATATGTTTTTGTATCATTATTCGGTTCCAAAACTGAACCAAACCAATGAAAACTGGCATGGTTTAGTTCGATTCTTGATTTTAATTTTTAGAAATCGCCAAACTAATGAATCGAATCAATGAGAATAATTAAGCTCTAAATCTTTTATTGAACACATCGTTAAGCTCAAATTTCGTATTGGTCCAACCATTCTCCATCTTTATTTACGTTTCTTTCCTTTCATCAAAACACATATCTAGAACCAAACTCCAAAAGACATAAAGTCGAAACCATAACTCACAAAAATTAATTTTCACTGAACTGTTGCTCTCGCCACCCGCCGTCAGTGTTGCTCCTCTAAAATGAAGATAAATTTAATTAATTTACTAGGTTGTTAGCCATTTAAACTTATGTCATCAACTCGTCTTCATATTGCTTTGTTTTTTTCGTAGTTCAGTTTCCTCTTTTCATATGTTTTATTTTGAAGGCAACTATTTTCTATTTAAATTTATTCAAATCACTTATTTAGGTATATTCATATTAAATAATTTATGTTTGGTTTCACATTTGAAATATATGGAAATCATTTTGAATACATAAAAGTGATTTTTATATATTTAATTGTTTATAGATATACATAATTTTAGTTTCATAATTGATTTTAATTTAAAGTTGAAATCGATTTCAATTCACTTCTATATAAATATATTTAAATATAATTCCTCATATATTTCACTTCTTTTATTCAAAATAAAATTTACACAATAAATTTAACAAAACTTTTTGTTTTTAACGTGTACAATTTTTGTGTGTGCTAATAATAAGACCATGGATGAAGAATCATTTTCTTTTTATTAGTCGAGACGGACATATAAGCTTCGTCTGTTTTAAAATGACGTTCACTAAAAAATTGTATGCATGCACTAAGAAAATAAACTAGTAACAAACCTGGACGTGGACGTGTGCACGGATTCTGGTACGGGACACGCATTTGTTTTAAATGTATATTTTTAATATAAAAAATGTATATTAAAATTAATTAACATTTTTTGGAAAAAATTAAGAATAATTAACATTAAATTGTGTCTAAAAAAATTAGAAATAAAATTGAAAGCACAAAAACTAAAGTTTGTCTAAACAGCCTTTTGTAACTTCATGTTCCCGTTAATTAATATTCAATATTTTGATCAACAACTTCATGTTTCTGTTAATATTTAATATTTTGCTCAAGAACTTCGTTCCCGTTAACTTCAAAATATTTTGATCAGTAACTTCATGTTTCCGTTAATATTCAATATTTTGATTAGTAACTGCATGTCCATGTTAATATTAAATATTTTAATCAGTAACTTCAGGTTCCCATTAATATTCAATATTGTGACCAGTAACTTCATGTTCCTGTTAATATTCAATATTTTAATCCGTAACTTCAGGTTCCCGTTAATATTCAATAGTGTGATCAATAACTTCATGTTCCCGTTAATATTCAATATTGTGATAAGTAATTTCATGTTCCCGTTAATATTCACTATTTTGATCAGTAACTTCATGTTCCCGTTAATATTGATTATATTAATCAATAACTTTAGGTTCTCGTTAATATTCAATATTGTGATCAGTAACTTTGTAATCCCGTTAATATTCACTATTTTAATCAATAACATCAGGTTCCCGTTAATATTCAATATTGCGAACAGTAACTTCATGTTCTCGTTAATATTCAATATTTTGATCAGTAATTTCATGTTCCTGCTAATATTTAATATTTTATTCAACAACTTTAGGTTCCCGTTAATATTCAATATTATGATAAGTAATTTCATGTTCCCGTTAATATTATTCACTATTTTGATCAATAACTTCATGTTCCCGTTAATATTCAATACTTTAATCAGTAACTTCAGATTCTCGTTAATATTCAATATTGTGATCAGTTACTTTATGTTCCCGTTAATATTCACTATTTTAATCAGTAACTTCAGGTTCCCGTTAATATTCAATATTGTGAACAATAACTTCATGTTCTCATTAATATTCAATATTTTGATCAGTAATTTCATGTTCCCGTTAATATTCAATATTTTAATCAGTAACTTCAGTTTTCCGTTAATATTCAATATTGTGATAAGTAACTTCATGTTCCCGTTAATATTCAATATTTTACTCTGTAACTTCATGTTCCCGTTAATATTCAATATTTTAATCAGTAACTTCAGGTTCTCGTTAATATTCAAAATTGTGATCAGTAACTTTTTGTTCCCATTAATATTCACTATTTTAATCAGTAACTTCAGGTTCCCGTTAATATTCAATATTGTGATCAGTAACTTTATGTTTTCGTTAATATTAAATATTTTGATCAGTAATTTCATGTTCTCGTTATTATTCAATATTTAATCAGTAACTTCAGGTCTTCGTTAATATTCAATATTGTGATCGGTAACTTCATATTCTCGTTAATATTCAATATTTTGATCAGTAATTTCATGTTCCCGTTAATATTCAATATTTTAATAGTTTATTAATTTTCATATTTAAATTTTTGAATTTATAGTTTAATTTTTCTATTTAATATAATTTTCATATTAAAAGAAAATAAATTTATTAAGATGATAATTATAATTAAATATTTATTAAATATTTGAATAGTTTCCCTTTTCCAAATAATAATTATCATCCATGAAATTACTAACAAAATGATTGTATTCTAATTATTATTAGAAATAAACATTTATGACATGTATGATTATAAAATAAATTATAATTTAAGTAATTTAAATGTTAAGAATTTGGTCATACACATATGAAACGTTTTTATCTTGTATGAGATAGATCTTCCCATTTTTAAAACATACTTATTTCTATCATTCCCTAAGATGAAATTTTATGAAATTTTAAGAATTTAGTCTTAATTATATTATAATATATAATAGTTTTTATAAATGTAGTTATTACATTGTATTTTTTTTAAGAAAAAGATCATGAGATATTAATTTCAAACACACATCTAGAACCAAACTCCAAAACACAAAATCTAAACCGTAATTCACAAAAATTAATTTTTACTAAACTGTTGCTCTCGCCACCCGCCTCCACTGTTGCTCCTCTAAAATGAAGATAAATTTAATTAATTTATTAGGTTGTTAGTCATTTAAACTTATTAACACCGGCGCCGCCTCATTAACGCCGCGAATAGCCCGATCGCTCCGATGCGACGTGCCTAAGTGCTCAAGTGCCGTCTACAAGCCGCCACTAGCGCCTCTACGCCCACGCCCTCAGACCCGGTCCCGGAGCCGGAGCCGGTGTCGCCGGTGGCGACACCGGCGAGGGTGTTTTTGGTAGAGACAAGTGGCATAAGGCTTGGGACTACCACATATGACTATGTGGCACTTTATCCTCTTTGGCTCTTTTGGAATGTACATTGTTCCAAATGATATATAAATGCTTTTAAAGTTTGCTCCACTTTCTATGTGGGACTATTTATGAAGCATTTATTGCCATTCTCACATTTGTCATTTTGGAACATAACTTGATGGAATTAATCCTCATAATTTCCAACAATCCCCCACTTGTTCTAATAATGACAAATCTAATAATTCCAGAAATATAATATAAAGAGTGTTAATACAGTTAGGTATCTTTCGATTTAAAACTTAACCTTAGTGAGGACAACACAAAGTTTAATCGGAATATTAGGTAGCAAAGCTTTTAAACCATGAATCCATATGATTAGACCGGTGTCGCCTTACACACACTCTTTAAGGGTTCTTCCTCTGCATAACTCGCTTAGCACTTATTTATGGCCATGTGCTATCCTGTTTCATGAATTTTCCATGAGAGAAACTCCAACTCTCACTTTGAGACGGCACCATCTCGAAATTCACATAGGTGAAGTTCATATTGTGTCCTTTTCCACAAGACACGTACCCTTGGTATTGAACTTCATTAAGAGTTTTTTAAAGTAAACTCAACCCTCGTTTCAAAGTCAACATTATCACGAAATGTTTGACAATTATCCAAATCAACGACTTGTTGTTACCCATTGAAAATCTTGAAGTTAATGTTCTGTTAACATAAGATTGGGTTGCCACCGTTGTCGGAACTCTTACTCAAGGAGTTTCAACCCCATGCCTCTCGAGGTTGTTTTTACTAAGTCTCTGGCCAGTGGCTTAGTAAACGGATCAGCCAAATTATAGCTTGTTCGTATATATGTGAGTGAAATGATTCCATCCTTAATCAACTTTCTCACGAACGAATGTCTAAGTCCTATATGCCTAGACTTTCCATTATACACTTCGTTGAATGCTCTTGCTAGAGTGGCCTGGCTATCGCAGTGTATCATAACTTTTGAAACATTGTCTTTAGCCAGTGGAACTTCCAAAAGAAGATCCCTCAACCATTCTACTTCTTGACCAGCGGAAGCGAGAGCCACAAACTCTGATTCCATGGTCGAAAGAGTGATGCATGTTTGTTTCTTGCTCCTCCAAGAAATTGCTCCTCCAGCTAGTGTAAATATCCAACCAGTTGTAGATTTATGATCTCCAACATTTGATATCCAACTCGCATCGGTATATCCTTCTAATATGGCAGGAAACTTACCATAATGAAGGCCTAGATTTTTGGTCTTCAGTAAGTAGCCAAAAATTCTCGTGATTGCCTTCCAATGTTCATTGCTTGGATTGCTAGTAAATCTACTCATTTTACTAACTGCAAAAGATATGTCAGGTCTGGTACATTGCATTAAGTACATAAGACATCCGATTGCACTTGCATATTCTAGTTGAGCCACTGCTCTTCCATCATTCTTTTCAAGCTTGATTACATGATCAAATGGAGTGGTTACTTCCTTGAATTGTAGGTGTTTGAACTTATCAAGCATTTTCTCAATATAATGTGTTTGATTAAGTTCATAACCCCCACTATTTCGCTTGACTTTTATTCCTAAAATTGTGTCAACAAGTCCAAGATCTTTCATCTTGAAAGTGGAAGTTAGAAATTTCTTTGTTTCTAAAATCCCATTCATTTTGTTGCTAATTATTAGCATGTCATCAACATAGAGACACAAAAATATTACAGTGTCTTTGTACACTTTTGTATATAGGCACTTGTCGCAAGAATTAGGAATAAATCCATTTGACAATATTGTAGAGTCAAATTTTTGATGCCATTGTTTTGGTGCTTGTTTTAATCCATATAAGGATTTGACTAGTTTGCACACCTTTAGTTCATTTCCAGGAAGTACATAGCCTTCTGGTTGTTCCATATAGATTTCCTCATCGAGATCTCCGTTTAGGAACGCTGTTTTAACATCCATTTGATGAACTATAAGATCATTCAAAGAGGCTAAGGCAAACAACAATCGAATTGTGGTTGTCCTTGCTACTGGTGCATAGGTATCAAAGTAATCTATACCTTCCTTTTGTCTGAATCCCTTTGCCACTAATCTTGCTTTATAAGTGTTTAAGGTACCATCACTATGATATTTCCTTTTAAACACCCATTTGCATCCAATGGGCCTTGATCCCTTTGGTAAGTCGACAAGTTCCCAAGTGTGGTTGGACATAATTGAATCCATTTCATCTTTGATAACATCCTTCCAAAAAGAGGAGTCCTTGGAAGTTATTGCTTCCTTATAAGTTTTAGGATCATCCCCTACTTGAAGTATGACCGGAATACTTTGAACGAATTTTGTACTATTGCCTTCGACCAGATAAAACGAAATGGATTGAGAATCAATTTCGTCTGGTCCTAAGTT
This sequence comes from Vicia villosa, assembly GCF_029867415.1. Classification (NCBI taxonomy): domain Eukaryota; kingdom Viridiplantae; phylum Streptophyta; class Magnoliopsida; order Fabales; family Fabaceae; genus Vicia; species Vicia villosa. The sequence goes on from NW_026705536.1 coordinate 417,420, forward strand.
CTTTGTTTTCCGGACTCTTTTGCTTATCCTTGGTTCGGGTTGTGATTCAATGATCTGAGGAGTGCCTTCAGGTTGTATTTCTACAATCCGAGAGGAATCTTCTTCACAAGATTCTTTATTTATGTCCGACTCCGATTCTTTATCCTTAGTGATAAGATTTTCAAAGAATTCTACATCCCGGGATTCAACAATAATATTAGACTCTAAATTTAAAAGTCTATATGCTTTACTATTTTGTGCATATCCAACGAAAGCACATCTTATCCCTCGAGGACCCAACTTGGTTCTCTTAGGATCCATATTTTTATAGTAAGCGACACACCCCCACACTTTGAAATAACCAATATTCGGTGTCATGTTTTTCCATACCTCATATGGAGAAATACCAGTTTTCTTTAAAGGAATTCTATTTATTATGTGACAAGCGGATAGTAACGCTTCGCCCCATAAATTGAAAGGTAATTCTGAATGCATTAACATAGCATTCATCATCTCTTGATATGTTCGGTTCTTTCTTTCGGCTATGCCATTTTGTTGCGGTGTTCTAGGCGCCGAACATTCATGTATTTTGCCATGTTCTTCACAAAATGCATCAAATTCAGTAGAGAAGTATTCACCGCCCCTATCACTTCTAAGGACTTTTATACTTCTACTTAATTGATTTTCTACTTCTGCTTTATAAATCTTAAAGGCATTAAAAGCTTCATCTTTATGCTTTAAGAGATATACATATGTGTATCTAGAAGCATCATCAATGAAAGTGATGAAATACCTGTTTCCCCCACGGGTTAACATGCCATTAAATTCGCACAAATCTGAATGTATAAGATCAAGTAGATTTGTCTTTCTTTCAACACTTTTGAAAGGTTTTTTAATCATCTTTGATTTAACGCATAATTCACATTTGTTAAAATCATTGATGTTACATGATATCATTCCAGATTTAATTAGTCTCTTCATTGAACTAATACCAGTATGTGCTAATCTATTATGCCATAAAGAAACAGAATCAAGCATATAAGCAGAATTAGAAATTTTATTAATCATATTGTTGGTAATACATAGTTTGATCATTCCCTCGGGTCAATATAAGTTTGCCCGATTCATAAACAGATTTAATACCAGGTTTTCCCAATAAATCCCCACTAACAAGATTCCTATTCATGTCTGGGACATGAAGCACATTGACAAGAGTAATTTTCTTTCCGGAATCGTACTTCATTTCCCATTTGTACCTAAGTGCTCAAGTGCCGTCTACAAGCCGCCACTAGCGCCTCTACGCCCACGCCCTCGGACCCGGTCCCGGAGCCGGAGCCGGTGTCGCCACCGGCGACACCGGCGAGGGTGTTTTTGGTAGAGACAAGTGGCATAAGGCTTGGGACTACCACATATGACTATGTGGCACTTTATCCTCTTTGGCTCTTTTGGAATGTACATTGTTCCAAATGATATATAAATGCTTTTAAAGTTTGCTCCACTTTCTATGTGGGACTATTTATGAAGCATTTATTGCCATTCTCACATTTGTCATTTTGGAACATAACTTGATGGAATTAATCCTCATAATTTCCAACAAACTTTCATCTATGCTCTTCTCTTTCACCTTCATATATAAAGACTGGTTTTCTTTTTCATTATTGACACATTCACTAACATGTGATTACTTTTCCTTTTTTAGTGCAATTGTTGAAGATTTCAGGCTGTAGAAACTTTTAAGACCAATGGCTTCTGATTATTTTGACAAGACTCAACCATTTGCAATTATATCAACTATGATTTCTTTGATTAAAATATAAGGTATGATGTTTATAGTTTAAAAAGGTTTTTGATTATGATTTATTTGATTGTGTAATTACTTAATTACATAAATTCATCGTTTAGCTTCACTATATAAATTTATGTTCTAAGGAAAAACTGAATGCACGAACTAGTTTCAGTTTCCATCTCACCTCGCAACCTCAATTTGTGTTGGATACTTCCTGTCTTTAATTCTTAGCTTAAAATTCATCAAGCATTGTATTATTTATTATTTTTTAGAGAGGGTAATTATTTTTATTGTTATTATTTGTTTTTTTTTCTATAAATATTATATTATTATATTTTTATTAGTTATAAGTGATAAATGTGGTATATGCGTTCAATTAAATTATAAGGAAGGTTGCATAATTATAGATGCATCGCTTACAATGATGCAGAGTTTTTTTTTTTTTTTGACAGAAACAATGATGCAGAGTTATTATATACATGATTATAATGTTTGTATTTTTGAACAACTTCCCTGCATAGGTTCAGAATTCTCAAGAAGATACTATCAGTCGGATGATAAATTTTAATATTTCAGATGATGTGGTGCAAACCATTTTAATTCTTGTCAAAGGCCACGGCCTGTTTAAAGATAGTAATCCCTTTACAATTATGGAATCAGAGATTGTGTCACATAGGTTACGTACTGAACATTCAGTACTGCTGTCTGCAATAAAGGTACAAGTATATATCATATGTATTTGCATAATTTGATCCCTCGTCCGTTGTATATGTATAATTGTCTATTATTATATATGAAAAATACATATCTTTTACAATTGTATTTTATTGGAAGGTCTCGATGGTGTTAAACAGTATTCTTGATGACTTTAAAGCTTATTGTGCAATAATGAGAAAGAGGATGAAGGGTGTGTTATTCAACTATGACACTGGTTCCGCTGAGGGATTTGGTTGTACTATGGTAAATGCATTTATTTGCTAAGTAAATTTTAATACTTTTTTTTGTTGCTTATTCTCAAATGTCATAAATTTGCAGGAGGCCGAGCTTGCCCTGAAGTATAAGTACAGAAATGTTACTAGAAATTTCGAGTTGTTGAAAAGTTTCTTTTATAAAATATATAATAAGCAGGTTTCTTCTAGAAGTATTGGCAAAAGGAAATCAACAAATCAGTCATCTGGAAGAAGCAAAATCTCCAAAAGCACAAGCTCAGTGAATAAACAATATACGCCGAATATGATTAAATTGAAAGAAAGAATGGAAAAGGAAGTTAAGTGGTTAACTGAAGAGTTTATCCACAAATTTTTAGTTAAAGAGTTTCAAGACCCGAACAAATGTGAACTATTTTTGAGCTATGATACAGATAAATTTCAAAATGGTATTAAGTTGCTTATTTAGTAAAATTTGTAAACTTTTGTGTTGAGAAGCCAACTTATGTACTGTACTTATAATTAGTTAATTAGTTTATGTAATTTATGTGAAGGTGGACCAATCGGTAGCACTCTTCAAAACATGCACGTGTAATAATAGTAACAAGTAAGATTTAAGTTTATTTATTTTATTTAAATAATATATATATATATATATATATATATATATATATATATATATATATATATATATATATATATATATATATATATATTATAATTAAGTTTTATTAGAATTAGATTAGTTAAATTCTATCTTCTTTATTAAAATATTAAAATATGTTTAGATTAATTAGACTATTTTCTTGCAAAAACACAAAAAAATATTAATTGATTAGTTTTTAGTTTTTCATATTTAAATACTAAAAAATATAGTTTATTTTGTTTTCATTTTTCTTTTCAGATTTTAATATGCTTATTTTTAGATTTTTCAATGTTTCGATAGCAAGACATAAATCAATATTATTAGCTCGAGGGTTTCTTCAAAGAGAAGGACTCGACTACTCTGAAGTATTTTCTCCTGTAGCAAGACTGGAGACTGTTCGACTAATGGTAGCGTTGGCATGTAACTAAGGTTGATCGACATTTTACTTAGATGTGAAATAAGCATTTTTTAATGGTCCCTTAGACAAATAGGTCTATGCCACACAATCTCATCGGTTTATGATTCATAAGGAGGCGAGTAAAGTATATAAGTTGCACAAAGCGCTTTATGGCCTCAAGCAGGCACCGAGGGCATGGAACAAGAAGGTCGACTCATACTTAGTCGAATTGGAATTTTTCAAATGAAAATCCGAGTATGGTGTCTATGTTCAGGTTGTGGCACGAAATATTACAATGATCTGCTTGTATGTCGATAACTTGCTGGCAACTGGAAGTAGCTTGGAGAACTTTTCGAAGTTCAAAGAAATGATGACGAAAGAATTTGAAATGTCGGATCTGGGAAAATTGTCTTATTTCCTAGGCATGGATTTTCAAATGTCGAAGCAAGGAATGATGCTAAATTAAAGTAAGCATGTCAAAGAGATACTCAAAAGGTTAGGAATGGATGATGCGAATCTTGCATCTTCACCTGATGAACTAAATTTGAATTTGGAGAAGCACGAAGAGGAATACAAAGTCGACGCAACGTTGTTCAAACAAAATATTGGATCACTAAGATATGTGTGCAACAGTCGACCTAACATAGGTTTCGCTATCGAATTAGTGAGCAGATACATAGGTGAACCAAGAGTGTCACACATGGAGGCTGCAAGAAGAATTCTGAGATACTTAAAAGGATCGATGGATTATGGAATTCTATTTCGATGAGATTCTGAAGACAAAGAAGCAACAATTACTTGTTTTTCAGATGTTGATTATTGTGGAGATAAAGAAGATCGAAGAAGCACAACTGGATATTTCTTTCAAGTATTTGGTACCCCAATCTCATGGTGTTCGAAGAAGTAAACATTGGTGGCATTGTCATCACTTAATGCAAATTGAGTTGGAGAGGAAGGCTCAACAAGATTCAAAGAAATCCAGCCATTGGAACACACTCAAGCCATACCCCAATAGAAAACTGGAGTGACATCCTGCTTCAACCAAATCAAGTTCTGTAGTCTGGAAAAACTTTGTTGCTTGTAGTGATCTGAATAATTTCTTATTTTTATGAGCCTTAAGAGGTCTATGATGCAGCTCATTCAAGACAAAACACTTGAGCAGATTTTGATAACTAACCCAGACTTTAATTAACTGGATATGATAGAGAACTGAATCATAACACTCATAAAATATTTATTAACTTATTAATTTTTTATTTTAATTATTTTTTAAACCAAAAGGCTACCCAGAAAAGGTGTGAAAAAATCTTTCACTTACATAATGACATTATGCTATTAAAAATCTTTCACCTGCCTAGTTGATATATGAGTATATGCAGGGCAGAGATCTGAAGCAAAATCAAATAAAACCCCAAAAAAACCTAGGCAAATATCAAAACACATAGAGCTAGAGAGAGATTGAGCGAGCCATACCCCAATAGAAAACCGGAGTGACATCCTGCTTCAACCAAATCAAGTTCTGTAGTTTGGAAAAACTTTGTTGCTTGCAGTGATCTGAATAATTTCTTATTTTTTTGAGCCTTAAGAGGTCTATGATGCAGCTCATTCAAGACAAAACACTTGAGCAGATTTTGATAACTAACCCAGACTTTAATTAACTGGATATGATAGAGAACTGAATCATAACACTCATGACTTAAGTAAGTATAAGGTGTAACCATAAGTATTGGGTGTTACACCGGGTGATTGCATGTCAGTTCTCTATCATATCCAGTTAAAGTATGGGTTAGTTATCAAAATCTGGGTTTCAACGCGCTTGATAAAATATTCTAGAAAATGCATGAGAGTATGATTTCAAAGTTAAACTAATTGCATCTTGATGCAGAAGTTAAATTTAATGATCTTACAAAGTCTTCAGGTAAAAAAAATCGTGAAGTAGATATTACTAATAGTGCATGCTAGTGGAGCAAACTTTAGACCATCCCAAAAAATGAATGTAAGTCCAACTTCAAAGGAAATAGTTTCTACCGAGGTGCTAAATAATTTTGTGCCAACAAGTTATTATATTTTGTAATGTTGAACAAAACATATACAAAAATTGTCTCTGGTGCCATGCAGGTGCTCAGGGAAAAATTTAAATTCCTTGACGCATTCAACACCGGGGTTTGAGTTTTGGCGTGGAGGAGAACGCACTTCGTCGTCCGCCTCCGAACCATAGATATGCCGGGGTGTGGAACACCTCAAACCCATCGTATATGAGTTTTTGCTATATTTTGATGACAACCAAACACTACATATCTCTAAAAAAAATCAAATAATTATTATTAATTTTATGTATAATTGTTGAGCTAAGAATAATAATATTAATAAGATTTTTTGCGTTAAAAAAAAATTAATAAACCAAATTCTTTAATTTATTTTAAAATTAAAATTAAAAATAACTTTCTTTATGAGTTTATATTTTATTAATTTGTTAAAGAATCCAAACTCCAAAACCCTTGAAAAAGTCTCTTCCGCTTCAAACTCCAAACAAAGCCGTAGACATCGTCCACCACCACACACGAACTCCGACGGAACTAGAACCACAAAGGCTCTTCAAATCTTAAAAAACAAAGGTGCTCTTCTCTCTCCATTTCTCTTTAATCTCTAGTTTTCCTAAAATCAATTTTCATTTTTCATCTCATTTGAATTTAGATGCTATAAATCTTCGTCCTCTCTCCGTTCTTCTGTCTCTCTCCGGTCAGAATCTCCACTCCTCCTCTCTCTCATTCAGGTTTGTTATTTAGGGTTTTTTTAGTTAGAATTTATTAAATTATGATTGTTGTTATCTCTCACTCAGGTTTGTTATTTAGGGTTTTTTAGTTAGGATTTTTTAATTTAGGGTTGTTATTGTTTAATCATTGTAAACTAAACTTCAGAATCATGGAGCTTACATGTCCCTGCGGGAATGGATATCTAATCAGGAAGGTAACAACAAAAGGCCCTAACATGGGTCGTCCATATTACAAATGCCCTGGTTTTGATAAGGCAAGTCTTGAAATAATTTTTGTACACTTTTGTTTTATGTTATATATCTTAACATTTATTATTTGACAGGAAAATAACATCAGTGATTGTAATTTCTACTCATTTGAGGATGAACTCAAGTACTGTCCCTGTGGACGTGGCTTTTGCCGCACAATCTTTCGACATAAAAAAAAAATATTGGTGTTGTTGTGTTATGGTGAGAATTTTAAGGGCTATTATATTCAAGTATGTTTGTTTTTAGAGTTGTATTAACTCCGTGTGTGTATGGGCAGGGAGATGGTGATTGTAGATTCTCTGAGATTATTACGTCAACCTGGCAACCGCCTTCGAGTTCCACTCACCCGGCACAATCTCTGTCTGCTTCCAGCCGAAGTTCTCAGCCTCCTTCCAGTAGCCAAGGAGCAAGGAGCAATGTGATGAGGAAGCATGTACTACTTGTACGATCTCTCGAAGTAGCTCAAACAAGTTCTGCGGCCTATCTTGATCTTATTAAAGAATTTGCTGGCTGTGGACTAGAGGACTAGAGTATGAGTTTATCATTAATTATATGAGGATTGATTCATTTCTATGGGATCTTATATAGCCTGCTAGTGTTCTTTGCCTGATCTTATGTTTAGAATTTACTTTGAGTGTTACATAAGATTTTCTTTTGTTGACAAAAGTGTTATTTAAGATTAAACTAAGAAATATGGCTATTTACTAGAGCAAAATAGTTCCTTATCCGCCTTTCATATGTCTTGATATGTTCCTTGATTTTTCATTTGCTATGTTATTTATTTCGTATGTATGGCCTTAAGAGTGTATTCTTAAAATTTGGAAAAAGTAAGTATATTGAAAAATACTTTTAAACTTCATTGAATAGATTCAGAAATATTTAAGTAAAAAGTATTTGTTTATGGAATTAGGATGATAATTTTCTTGAAAATCATAATTTTCTCGAATCGTACTGTACATCATTACCTTCCCCAATTTGTGTTTTCTCACCTTAACACTAAACTATTAACATCGGTAAGCCAGTTATAAATTTTTATATCGAGAATCAAAACCCTAGTTTTTTATTTTTCGATTCATTTCAAATATTACCAACTTCAACATGAAGCTTTTCAATAAAGGTGACTCAACTTTCTTGTTTTTCTTACAATTGAAGAAACTCTCTGGTAGCTAGCTAATGAATCTTCACTGAATCAATTTATCTGGCAATGGCGTTTCAAAATTTTGAACCAATCTTTGTCGAACCCAAACTGGAGTTGAAACCTCACACTTCTCCACATTTACGTCATTTTTTGTTCCATGCTTATGCTCCTGATTCTTCTCACTTACTAATTCATGTTACTGATTTCCACTCTCATACTTGGGAAGCTCATCTTTCAGTTTCGTTGCTTGAAGACATTGTGAGTATATTCAATCACCCTTTTTCATCTATTTGGTTATACTGTGCCAAAACTTGATTCTGATTCAAATTCAATGCATTTTGTATAATTGATCTTAGTTATAATTTGTGAAAGATCTCGATTTTTATTCGTAGTTATAGTCACCTTTTGAACTTTTTGCAGAGGGATATTATTGGAATTGGGGGCTCTTGGTTAGAGTTTATTGATTATTTTGTAACTTCCCTCAAGTCAGAAGATCTGAAGCTGGTTCTAGAAGCCGATTCAAATTCGGATGGTAATCAGAACTCTTATCACTTCTACTTTTTGTTACTAATCTGATGAAAATTTTAAAATAAAAATGACATGCCTTGTAAGTGAATGAATTTACTTTCGTCGTAGAAGTTTGAATAGGAATTATGAATTTATGAATACAATGAGTTGAAATTTGAATTAATTAAAATTTGTTGTATAACCTCTTGTGAAATGCATGGAGTTGATTGTGCTCGTTGGATAGATTTAGCTGGAAGAGTCCAACCTTCGTTGACTGATAGGGAATTGGTGGACATGTTCATGGGTACACTAACTGGGTCGTTCTATAGTCACTTGCTGGGTAGTTCCTCAGCTGGTTTCACTGATCTCATATTGACTGGAGAACGCGTGGAGAGTGGTATTCGAAGTGGGAAGATTCAAGTAGGTGCATCTTCTGGTACTGCAAAGTAGCGATATCATGGAAGAAATGAGTCTAATGCTGTTCATAGTCAGAGGGGCCGTAGTAAGAATGATCAGAATCAATCTGTTGGAGCTGTTCTCATCTCTACACCAACACCTCAACAAGCTCCTAGACAAGGGTATCAACGCAAGACAGACAGACCGAGAAGACAATTCACCCCGATCAACATGCCTTTGTCTCAAGCCCTACAACACCTATTGAAGGCTAACTTGGTGACTCCAAGGGATCCTCCAAAGTTTGTCAACACTCCAAATCCAACTTATGATCCCAAAGCCACATGTGCTTATCATTCCAATGCTCCTGGGCACCATGCAGACAATTGTTGGGCCTTGAAGAACAAAGTCCAAGACATGATAGAAGCTGGTGAAATCGAGTTCGACGCTCCAGAGACTCCTAATGTCATTACTGCTCCCATGCCGAAGCACGACAAGGCTGTTAACGCTATCATAGACACAATCCATGTCTATGATGTGAGAGATCTGTCAACTCCTCTCCTTGACATCAAGAGAAAGCTGCTGCAAGCTGGTTTATTTCCAGGTTGCGACCCAGGCTGTTATTACTGTGCATCCCAACCCAATGGTTGTGAGAATCTGAAAAGAGGTATTTAAGGCTGGATGGATCGTGGCACTATCAGATTTGAGAAGATTCCTTCTATTGAGAATTTGTGCGAAGGTTTCTCCCGTGGCCTGAAGATTGAAGATGTGTTCGTAATTTCCAAAGCTCCGCTAAAGATCCCTACTAAGGCTCCTTTCAAGATTTCTGTTGAACCCCGCGTGGCTCCTATTATCATTACTAAGCCTGGTCCAATTCCCTATTCTTATGATAAGGCTATCCCTTGGAACTATGGTGTCGAGGTCTATATTCAAGGAGTTAAGCAAGAACTCATAACTGACAAAGTTTTCGAAGACGTTAATCTTGATGTGGGGAACATTGCCGGAACTAGTAAAGTGACAAGAAGTGGAAGAGTGTTTTCTCCAGAGATCTTTCTAAACACTGCTTGACCTACTGTTACAAATACTCCTAATGCTGATACTCGAGGTAAAGAACCTGTCCAGACACCAGTTAAGACTGTTACTGAAAATTCATCTCCTGAAGAAGCAAATGAGTTCCTGAAGATCATCTGCAAGAGTGATTACGACATTGTTGAACAAATGGGGCATACTCCTTCCAAGATCTCTATGCTGTCACTCTTTAGTTGTTCCAAGACTCACGCCAAAGCTATGATGAAGTTTCTAGAGGCTGCCCATGTGCCACAAGAGATTTCTGTCACTCAACTCGAGAATTGTATTGCAAACCTGACAACCGATAACTACCTTGGGTTTTCTGATGCTGATCTGAGTCCTAGTGGAAAGAATCATAACAAGGCGCTACATATCTCCATTGATTGTGGGGGCACCACTCTGGCCCATGTACTGGTCGACAATGGCTCGTCTCTGAATGTGCTACCCAAGTTGGTATTGGACAAACTCAACCCTGACGAAATTGTGCTGAAATCCAGTGATGTGATAGTAAAAGCTTTCGATGGTACAATGAGTACTGTATATGGCGAAGTTGATCTCCTGATCAGAGTAGGTTCCCAGACTTTCAATATTGTGTTCTATGTGATGGACATTCATCCCGCTTATTCCTGTCTACTTGGGCGTCCTTGGATACATGGGGCAAATGCTATGACCCCAACTCTCCATCAGAAATTGAAATATCCGGCGAAAGGCAAGATTGTCACTGTGTATGGTGAAGAAGAGTATGTGGTGAGCTTCATAGATGAGACCAAGTATGTTGAGTTCACTGGAGAAGCTTTTGTCTCTCCCCGTCAAGCGTAGGAATTAGTCCCTCAAGTGGTTCCTGAGACTAAGCCTATTTATACTGCTCCTAAAGTTACTAGGGTTCCTCCCACAATGGCTTCTCTGGAAGACGCTAAGGCTGTGGTAGAAGAAGGTGGCTGCACTATCTAGGGGCAATTACCTGACATTCCGTACAAATCCAACAAAAGGGGTTTAGGCTGCACTGCTAAAGATCAGAAAGGAGAACAACATCCTCTTCCAGAAGGTTTGAAGTATCATTTCATCAACAAAGGAGTCAATGCCATTGGAGAAGATGAAGATAATTACAACCTAGACAAGTGGATCTTTCCCACACCTGACGAAGGGCTGGATAACTAGAAGACCGAAGACATTGTCTCTATCTCCTATAGTCAGGAGTAATTGCTGTTTCTAGTTTTGTTTTCTTTTATGTTTTCAATTTTAATTTCTGTACTTCAATAAACAATAAACTTTAAAGCCGAGTGTCTTGCCCGGGGCACAACGGTCCATTGTTAGGGCTTGTCATTTCATAAGCATATTTTCATTCAATAAAACATTGGACGTTTCGTATTCAAAATTGTGTGTTTGCTTTTTATTTTTTCTTTACTTTTCTATAGCTATGTGTTCTTACACACACCCACATAATGCACTGCAGATCCATATCCACTCTAGATCCTATTGATAACGACTCTGCTATTGCTAAATATGACTTTGAAAATCCGATCTACCAAGCTGAGGACGAAGGTGAGGAGGATTGTGAAGTACCTAGAGAACTTGCCAGATTACTAGAGCAAGAAGAAAAGACTATACAGCCGCACGAAGAGCCAATTGAGGTCGTGAATATAGGTACTGACGAAGAAAAGAAACAAATCAAGATAGGGGCTGAACTAGAGAGTGGTGTCAAACAGAGATTGATCCAGATGCTACGAGACAATATTGAGATCTTTGCCTGGTCCTACGAAGATATGCCTGGGCTCGATACTGATATTGTGGTTCACCGTCTACCTATCAAAGAAAACAGTCCCCCGGTTAAGCAGAAGTTACGAAGAAGCAGACCTGACATGGCTCAGAAAATCAAAGAAGAGGTTGAGAAACAGTTCAATGTCGGTTTCTTGAAAGTTGTGAGTTATCCATCATGGATCTCCATTATAGTACCGGTACCCAAGAAGGACGGAAAGGTCAGAATGTGTGTAGACTATAGAGATTTGAATCGAGCAAGTCCTAAAGATGATTTTCCCCTACCACATATTGATATTCTAGTTGATAGCACTGCGCAATGCAAGGTATTTTCTTTCATGGATGGTTTCTCAGATTACAATCAGATTAAGATGGCACCCGAAGACATGGAAAAGACAACTTTCACTACTCCTTGGGGCACTTTCTGTTACAAGGTCATGCCATTTGGGTTGAAGAACGCAGGGGCAACGTATCAGCGTGCAATGGTAGCTCTATTCCATGATATGATTCATAAAGAGATAGAGGTCTATGTTGATGATATGATTGCAAAGCCCAACACCGAAGAAGAACATCTGGTCCATCTGCAGAAATTATTTGATAGGTTGAAGAAATACAAGTTGAGACTGAATCCAAATAAGTGTACTTTTGGTGTGAGGTCTGGTAAGCTACTAGGTTTCGTTGTGAGAAGCACAGGTATTGAAGTCGATCCTGCGAAAGTAAAAGACATATAAGAAATGCCGGTTCCACGGATGAGAAAGAAGTTAGAGGATTCTTGGGACGTTTGAACTACATTGCCAGGTTTATTTCCCATCTGACCGCTACTTGTGAGCCAATCTTCAAATTATTGAGGAAAGATCAAGCAGTGAAATGGAATGACCAATGTCAAGAAGCTTTTGACAAAATCAAGAAATATCTTCAAGAACCTCTGATTATGATACCACCTGTTGAAGGAAGACCTCTAATTATGTACTTAACAGTATTGGAGAATTCAATGGGGTGTGTACTGGGGCAACATGACGAGTCTGGTCGAAAAGAGCATGCAATATACTACCATAGCAAAAAGTTTACCGACTATGAAACAAGATACTCGCTGCTCGAGAAAACTTGTTGTGTTTTGGCATGGGCTGCTCGCCGACTGAGACAGTATATGTTGAACCATACCACTTTATTGATTTCTAGAATGGATCCTATCAAGTACGTGTTCGAGAAACCCACTCTCTTAGGATGAATAGCAAGATGGCAGATGATATTAACAGAGTACGACATCCAGTATACAACACAGAAGGCAATCAAAGGAAGTGTGTTAGCAGATCATTTGGCCCAGGAAGCTGTAGACGACTATCAATCTATGAGTTTTGAATTTCCAGATGAAGATGTTATGCTTGTTACTAATTATAAACAACCTGATCCGGATGAAGGACCTGAGCTAGGATCCCGATGGGCCATGGTTTTTGACGGAGCTTCGAATGCACTTGGTAATGGTATTGGCGCTGTGATTATCTCTCCTGCAGGTGGACACACCCCGTTCACAGCAAGACTTTGTTTCGATTGTACCAACAATATGGTTGAGTATGAAGCATGTATCCTGGGTCTCAGAGCTGCTATTGATCTAAGAATCAAGTTCTTGGAAGTATATGGGGATTCGGCCCTAGTAATTAGTCAGATCAAAGGAGAATGGGACACGAAACATCCTAATCTCATGCCTTACAAGGAGTTGGTGTTATCTTTGATTCCACACTTCGAAGAGATTACGTTTGAACACATTCCCCGAGAAGAGAATCAATTGGCAAATGCATTAGCTACTATGTCATCCATGTTCAAGGTTAGATGGGACAATGAGGCTCCTATAGTTATTATCGAAAGGGCATGACGAAACGGCATACTGCTACGAGATAGTTATTAACGAGGCCGAAGAAAAGCCATGGTTTCATGAAGTAAAAAGATATCTCGAAGCTCAGGAATACCCTGAAGGGGCATCTATCAATGACAAGAAGTTCTTAAGGAGGTTTGCTTCTAAGTTCTTCCTAAGCAATGGTACTCTATACAAGCGCAATCATGATTCAACTTTGCTTTGTTGTGTGAACAAGAAGGAAGCAGAAGAGATTATGGAAGACATGCATGACGGTACCTTTGGAACTCATTCTAGTGGACATACTATGGCTAAAAAGATTCTGCGAGCGGGTTACTACTGGTCCACTATGGAAACTGACTGCCATCAGCATTCCAGAACTTGTCACAAGTGCCAGATCTATGCTGACAAAGTACACGTACCTCCAGTTCCACTGAATGTTCTGACTGCTCCTTGGCCTTTTGCAATGTGGGGCATTGATATGATCGGGGAAATCAAACCTACTGCTTCCAATGGACATCGTTTCATCCTTGTGGCCATTGATTACTTCACCAAATGGGTAGAAGCTGCTTCATTCGCCTCCGTTACTAAGAATGTGGTGGCTCAATTCATTAAGCACAACCTTATTTGTCGATATGGCATCCCCGAAAGGATTATCACAGACAACGGTACCAACCTGAACAATAAGATGATTACTGAACTTTGCACGCAGCTCAAGATTAAACACCATAACTCTTCTCCCTATAGACCAAAGATGAACGGCGCAGTGGAGGCCGCCAACAAGAATATAAAGAAGATTGTATAGAAGATGACCGTTACTTACAAAGATTGACATGAGATGTTACCATTTGCCCTTCATGGCTATCGTACCTCAGCACGTACCTCAACTGGGGCAACCCCGTTCACACTAGTCTATGGCATGGAAGCTGTGTTACCAATTGAAGTTCAGATTCCGTCTCTGAGGATCATGAAAGATGCAGAGTTAGACGAAGAAGAATGGGTTCAAACTCAACTAGATCAGATAAACCTGATTGACGAGAAGAGGCTTGCGGCTGTTTGTCACGGACAATTATATCAGAAACGTATGATCAAGGCATTTAACAAGAGAGTCAAGCAACAAGCGTACCAGACTGGTGACTTATTAATAAAGCGAATCATCCTACCACAAGGTGATCCTAGGGGCAAGTGGACTTCCACCTATGAGGGACCATTTGTAATCAAGAAAATCTTCTCCAGAGGAGCAATGATACTCACTACTATGGACGCTGAAGACTTTCCACACCCTGTAAACGCAAACATAGTCAAAAAATACTACGCATAAATACGACCCGCTAGGTCGACGTACCTAGGCAAAAGTAAGGGCATCCCGGCGAACCAAAAGGGTTCGGGCAAAAGTTAAGGATATATATATAAAAATGTACACCCGGCAAGTTGAAAACCCGAAAGGGCGATTTGGGCGAAAATGGTATCCTGGTAGGCTGAAAAACTGAAAGGGCGGCCTAGGCAAAAGTTAAGGATTAAAGCGTCCGACTATGTCTCGTTCAGATCATTCATCAGTCAGTTATATCTACAACATCAAGTTCAAAAGGCACAGACCGATTCAATCATCTTTCTCCAACATGCAAGGGATGAGATGTTCGAAGACATAATAGCAATAGCAGAATTGAAACTCAATAGGATTGTTTCCACATAGCTATTTTCTGTACCTTTTCAAAAACACACAAAATGTTCTCTATTTTGTCTATTCATGGCTTTTTCCTTAATACAAGTTATTTTCCTTCCTATTTTTCTAAGTTTCCCTTTTTCTTTCTCGAATACGCAAACGTCCAATGATAATTTTGAATGAATATATGCATATGAACATGATTATCATTTATCTTTTTCTTTTGCAAAATATTTATATGATTAGTAAAGGCAAATAGACAATGTCTAAAGTAATCCAGAAGTCCTCCCTCAGAGTCAATAATCTGAAGGAATCCCCACAGAGTAATCGTTAAGAAGATATCTTCAAATAATCTCAACAAAAGACATGGCTCCCCAACAGAGTTTACATCTTCAACACTACTGGTTCTCCGACATCTTTCATCCCCAGTCAGGGTACATCAAGTTACCGATCATCCCCAAGCAGAAATCATAAATCCCCGGCTGAGCATCTGCAAGACAAGATCAAACATCGAAATCACAATGACATAGAGATTTATTTTCTCAATCAAGATACTCCAGATAACATAAATCATAGTCATACAACATATATCATAAACATATCCATATATTGCATACATTACCTCATAATAAATTCATACATAACATACAAGTTTCTCATTTATTTTGAGAGACTCGTCACATAAATACATGCATCATGACATTGCATAAAGCTGACAATATCTGACAGGTATATTACAAAGATTCGAATCTTATTCAAAGCAATGCCTAACGTACGGCTCATTCCGATAGATTACTGAATACAGTCTAACGTATGACTCATCAAAGCTCGGCCTAACGTACGGCTCATTCCGACAGATTACTGAATACAGTCTAACATATGACTCATCAAAGCTCGGCCTAACGTACGACTCATTCTGTTATCTCTCCAATACAAAGGATGTAGTCTGACGCACGACTCATCCTAGGATACAACCTGACGTACGGTGTATTCTGACAACTATCAACACAATTGGATTCGGTCTAACGCACGACCTATCCTACAGCCTAACACACGGCTTTCCAGACATTTATCAAACGCAAATTGGATCCGGTCTAACGCACGACCCATCCTTTAGCCTAACGCACGGCTTTCCAGACATTTATCGAAGGAAATTGGATCCGGTCTAACGCACGACCCATCCTTCAGCCTAACATCAGAAATTTCCCATCCAAAGCTCATTTTGAAGGAAATTGAATTCTCTATAACTTTATCTCTCACATGCCAAGTCTAAAAATGCTTCATTTGAGAGATATGGATCAAAAGATTATAGGTCCTTTTTGAAAGTCAACCAAAAGCAGTTTTTTGTCAAAGCCCATATCATCAAGATAAATTCTTCAAATGAAAAAGAGCTTCCAAAGTGGCTTGTAGAGGACATCTTGAGGTTTCCAAAAAGTCCTAGAACTCCTCCATATGTTAAAAATGAGAGAGATATGCCTTGTCAAAGTTTGACAATTTTTGAGGAAAAAATGTGAAGTAAAGGGCTCCAAAATGAATCTTTTTGCAAAAGGATCCAATCTTATTTGATTCAATCTTGTTCCCCAAGCCATCAAAGATACTCAATCTCAAAGCCACGAAAATATGATGAATATTTGATTTTATTTCAATTTTATTTCATTAAAATCATGGATTTAATCAATATTTGTAAGAAAAATTGAAAATATTTGATTTTTTCTTAGTTCCAATCACATTCAATCATCATTTAACTCAAAAAACCAATCAAATTTCGTGCATATCTTATGTGGATCAATTGGATCAAAATTTGTCCATAATTAGAAAGATTCAAGAACCAAATTTTCTCAAATTGCAAATCAAGGATTCAATTGAATTTGGCTCAAATTAGTTGACCTAATTCACCCTAGTATATAAACATAACAAGATCAAACCAAAAGCTCACGAAATTTTGGCCATAAGAACCTTAGTAGAGCTTTGATTTTTTGGAAGAAAAATCAAATTCGGATTCTGAGGTACAAGCCAATTCAAGGCATCCGATCGATCTCAATACATTCTTGGAGTCTTTCTAAAGCTGTACCGGTCGTTGCCAAGCCTTGAACCACTCAGAATCGTCTCCAATAAGTCACGGTTTGCATAACCCTAAAATCTTCGATTGCCCTATTTTATGATGCATAAACATGTTTTAATGGCATAGTATACGCCCTCGCTGATCCAACCATCAGAGCTCTCTTTCTCCAAATCCAACGCACAGAGGCTGCATACGTACCATGGACCACCATAGATGCGCCACACCTGATCCAACGCTGAGTTCTTCAATTTTTTTTCTTTTTAATTATATAGCACTTGTTTTTTCTTTTTATTTAATTTGATTATCATTTATAAATATTATTTTTTTATAAAAAACTTGTTTCTTAATTATTTCTCTTTTTCATAAAATACATACATACATATATATATATATATATATATATATATATATATATATATATATATATATATATATATATATATATATATAATAAAATTAAAATCTTTTATTTTAATTAATAGTTTTGTTTATTTTAAATTAATCTAAAATAGTTTTAAATAACTTAATAAATCATAAAATTTTTATTAATTGATAAAAAATATATTTATATATTTAATCGAAACTTATTTTTCACCGATTTAATTAATTAGGTTGAAAAACTAATAATTAATTAGATTGATTCTATTTAATTTTTTTATCATAATTAATTCATGCCCTAATCAGGATTTACGAAGATCGTGCCTACACTGAAAACGTTTTCCTTGTGCCATTTTTTCAGGGTTAGCACCAGGATTTCCTCCAACTACGAGCCATATCAGATGAAAGCTAAGTCCCTGATTCTATCCTTTTAATTTAATTATTTATTTTTGCCCTTCTGATTTAAAATTATGGTTTTATCTTCAATATCAATGAACTGGCCACACACTCACCCCTTTGTGTCTATTTTTCCTTTTCCAATTTTCAGGGTTAGCCAACTGTTGAAGCTCGATTAGTCGGTAACCCTAAAACCTCACTCATTTTAATTTATTCTTTAAATTATTACTTATGTCAAACCCAATTGGGGTTTAAGTTTATTGCTTTTTCTTCTTTCCCCCATCCCCATGGATGATTATGTAACTGTTCCCTGGTTGTATTGTGTGGCCTCGAAGGCACTTAACATTGTATATTATTTAACTGCATGGTTAGTAATCCTAGGGAGTGGTAACCTCGAATTGAATTAGAATCATTAATTTTACAAGATAATTTATTTTGAATCTGATCACGTGATTGTTGCACCCACACACCTTTTATGGTATCCCTCTTGTTGCCTGTTGCATGTTGCCTCTTGCTTTATGTTTTTCAGTGCAGAATAGCCAAGTCCCTCGAATACGAAGATACCTCAGCAATGTTGCCCTCAGTTCATTCAGATCATAAGTCCCTAATGATGCTGCCTTCGATTCCCTAATATGATCTCGTCCCTCGAAGTTGCCTACGAAGTGCTGAGGTATCCTCCGGTTGCCTAAAAGTAAATGGCTATTCTGATCCTTCCCTTAGACTACCTGCCCCTCTATGGAAGGGACAGTCTTGTGGCGAACGATGATTCGACGACCCTTCAACCTCCAAATAAAAGGACTTCCCTACCCTCCTATGGTATGGATAGCCCTGAAAGGCTAAAAGAACACTTTTCATCTAACCAGGTAATTTGCTCTTAATTGCATGCTATGGTTTAAAACTTCTTTTTCTACTCTTTTCTAAAAACACACAAGGCTACGCTCATTTATGAGCTAAAGTCCTTGTTTCTTCTTCTTCTAAATTTCTAAACTTTTGGTTTCAAAGAGCAAAGCAATTAAGAGCCCATGGAAAACCATGGATGTAAAGGGTGCCTTACACCTTCCCTTTGTATAAATTACCCCCCGAACTCAGTTTTTATTTAAAAGGTTTTTATGTTCTTTTAGCCTTTCAGTTAATTTGGATAAATAAAATTCGTTGGCGACTCTTGCTTACCGCAACATTTCGATAAAGTCAGTTCACCGTATTACAGCATGGCTCGAGGTAGTTGACAAAAGTGTGAAACATTAAATGCAAAGCTGTACTATTCACGCAATGCATTAAATGCAACCCAACGGTCATCTTCTCAAACGCCTATAAATATGGAAGTTCTGATCAGAAGCAGAAAACCAACTTGTGAAAAAATACTGAAACGCTGTTCAAATCAAAGCTCATGAACTTCATCTTCAACCTCACAAACTCTTGTAATATTTAGTGAGTGTTAAGCTTAGAACTTAAGAGAAATATCACAGTTGTGATTATAGCTTGATAAGAAGCAATTCATACTCTTGTAACATTTATTTTACATTGATTGTAAAAGGTTCCTAGAGTGATCAGTTAGACCAGTAGTGTAACATCCCAAAATTTCTTATTTAATTAATTTAATTAAGTTTTAAATTAATTAATTTGAATTAGCATTTTATTGGAATTATGTGGGAAGAAATAATAAAATGTAGTGTTGGGCCATTGGTGGAGTTAGTAATGTGGGGGTGTTAGTGTGAAGAAGCCCATTACTAAATTATGTTAAGTTTTCATAAAACAAGAAAATAAGAGGAAATTGAGAAATAGAGGAAGAAAACCTAAGAGGGAGAGAAGAAGAACTCATGGGCAAAAGCTATTTTCGCAACCCTTTGGCAGCCTTCACAAAATGGGTCATAACTTCCTGCTCGTAACTCCAAATCAGGTAATTCTCGAAGATTCGAATTCTACACAAAATTTCCTTCGATTTGATATATTAGTTCGTGTCAGGGAGGTTCTCGATGAGGGAGATAAGAGAGTTTGAAGATTGGGAATTCTTGCTGAAAGTGAAGGAAAGAGGCTTACGGATTTGATGGAGAAGAAGGGGAAAAGTCCGGATTCTTGGCTAAGGTAAGGGGGGACTCTTCCGATTAACATCTATTATCGGGTTATGGATAATAGGACTTATATAGATATATTATTTCGTATCGATTGAGTCATATGATAGAGTTAGGGATTTGAGTCAATTTGGATGATGATTGATCATTTGGCTAGAATCCATGATGTTTGTGTTGTTGTGGTTCAAATTGATAAAGTATGTGTAAATGCTTGTTTGTGATGTTTGATTGTGTTTGAATGTGTTGTTGAGGCATGAAATGACATGGAATAATTGTGAATTGATTCTGTTTTTTTGTGTATGGTCGAAATGATTCGATTTGGGTTGTGTTGGATGGAAATAAGTTGCTGTCAAAAGTGCTTTTTTGCTGTTACAGGTGATGTAACCGGTTACAGTCGGGCTTGTAACCGGTTACGGCTGTGAAAAATAGGGTTTTTTTGCTGGTTACGAGTTCGTAACCGGTTACGGCTGTGAAAAATGGGGTTTTTGGGCTGGTTACGAGTTCGTAACCGGTTACGGTGTTGTTCGTAACCGGTTACGGCTGAAACTGTTTTTGAAAATTATTTTCGTAACCCGTTACGGCTGAAACTGTTTTTGAAAATTATTTTCGTAACCCGTTACGGCTGAAACTGTTTTTGAAAATTTGTTCTTCGTAACCCGTTACGCTTTTTCTGTAACCCGTTACGGCTGAAGGTTTTTGAAAAAATGAATCATTTTAGAAAACTCATAACTTTTGAACCGTTGGTCCGTTTTGTGTGCCGTTTCGAGCAGGATGAAGCTTATGAGGTATTCTTTATGTTAGGATGATGAAATGATTAGTAGCTTGAGATTATTTCACGACTTTGCCTGTTTTGATGAATGTTGTGTTGTGGACATACATGATGAGATGTAACGACACAAGCTATGTTTAAGACATTATTATGTGATGATTTGTTTTGGTATGGTGAAGCTTATGAGATAGTTTCGTGATGATGTGAATATCTTGTCTGTTGGATGGATGATGTATTATTGACATATATGATGAAATGTGACAATATAAGATGTCGTTTGAAAAACATTATGATGTATGATTTGTTGAGAATTGAATGATGATGATTGCTTTGTTTGGAATGATGTGGATACATGTATGTTCTTTCTTATTAATGATGATGATTGATGTGGACACATGTATGTTCTTTAATGATGATGATGATTGATTGATTGTATTTGAATGATGCTAATGTATATAAACATACTTTGATGATGATGATGATGATGATGATGATGTTGATGATGATGATGATGAAATGAGTATTTGATGATGTTACTCATAGACTTGACGATGGTATAAGTATGTTCATGTATGTTTGCATTCATTCATATTCATTGATGATGCTGTATCCATGATGATGTGTTGGATCAGTAAAGGGCATGATTCCCATTGTGTGGAATCTGTGCTGGCAGGGCCGTATCTTGATGATGTTGGATCGGTCATGGGTTATTCCCATTTGATGATGTTGGTACCACATGCATAGTGTCAGTTGCATTCATATGCACGACTTTTATAACATGATTGGATGTATTCCATTGTTATAAATATTGATGATGTGTTGGTTGATTGTTTTGTGATGATGAAACTTGTTTGAATGTCTGTTTATGAAACAATTGGGTGAATGATGTAACTATGATGTGTTATTATTTATGATTCAATAACATTTGTTAATTTGAATGAGACTCACCCTTACTGTTGACATTTTCAGATTGGCGAGTAGCGGCTTTTGGCTTTGGTGAGGATAGCTCATAGGCCAGTTTTTGGTTAAGTATAGCGTGGGTGTCATGCTCTGATATTATAACACTGGGGAACGCTAGTTTATGATGATACTCTATTTTGTTATTATTGGAGTAATTTTGTGAGATATTGCATAGATGATGTTATGCTTATCCGTTGGTTAATGTTCCGCTGTGTAGAAACATGATTTTGTTAAATTGATGATTCGTTCCTAAGTGAAGCATGACAATTGATTTATGATAAATTGTTTAAATTGAATTGTGGCACCCTTGTTTTCATGTTTTACTCTGAATTATTTTATTAATTTCCGCGGGGTTTAGGAGGGTGTTACAATAGTGGTATCACAGAAGGTCGGTCCGTCCGGCCAATTGTCGAGTCAGTTGAGTTGCACGACAGTTGAATACTGTCGGCATATTATCCCTTAGTACGCAACATGTGAGTGAATCACTGTCGGTGCTTAGTTGTTTATTGCGGAAGTTGGTTTGAAACAAGTGGGGGAGAAGTTTCACTTCTAGATTATGTTTCGGTTGTAAGATGATTGATTCAGTAGGCTGTTATTGGCAACAGTGCAAGCGTTGTTGGAGTTGTTGTTTCCTAAATCGAAGGTGACTTGGAATTAAGACTTGACTGGTAATTTAGTTGGAGCATCTTGAAGGAGAATGATTAGATGTAATTGATGATTATTTGTAGGAGAGGAAAATTAGGAAGTTGCAATGTATCAGCTCTGCTGAGGGGATGCGAAGTTGTCAGTTGAGTAGCCTTGCGTCTCTGAAGGAGTTCAGCTGCAAGTTGCAAAGAGGTTTGCGGTCGTAAGGTTTTAGAAATCGCACTTCGGCGATGAGATGTGTTGCTCAAGTTATAAGAATGTTGGAAGTGAAGAGATATGATAAGGGGCTGTTTGGAATGTGATCGAGTTGAAGAGAATGAGTTTTGGAGTGAGATTTTCGTAAGCAAAACGCAGGAAAATTGCTGAATAGCTGCAGAACTTCGAAAATTCATAACTGGAGTTCTGGACATCCGATTTGAGCTCCGTTTGAAGCGTCGGAAAGCTAACGAGATGAAATTTGTTATACAAATGGTTGAAGCAGCTGTAACATATTTAATTAAGACAGGATGATGTTGGAAAGAGGTGAAGTTACGGTTACTCTTGTTCGTAGAACTAGACTTATTGGTACTGCACGAGATGTCAGTGTCAGCGTTGGACGGATTGAAGGAATAATTAGAAGGTTTGTTGAGAAGTAATTTTAAGAATTGAATATTCCATTTGAAGAGTTTTGGGAATACCGTATAGAGCGTCGCTGCATGATGTCGATGCTGCATTTTCGGATAACGATTGGAAAATTCATATCTTGAGTTTCGAGTGTCGGATTAATGTGCCGTTTGAGCCTATGACTAGGTGAAGTTATGTTCTACCTTATGAGAGAGTTATAAATACAGTAGAGGTGATCCTATGAGGAGATATTCTGAATTCGGTTAAGGAAGCGTGGAACTTGTTGAATAGGAATACCTACTACCGCGATTGTTTGAAACAAAATTGAGTGGAACATGTTGTTGATGAAGAGGCTGATGAGATGTTCGATAATAAAGATGATTTGAGTGCCGATGTATTTTAGTGAAGAGTGAATTAGTAGGAAGGGTGAAATAAACTTTGGGAACAGTTGAAGTCGTAATTGTGATGCCAAAGTAACGACGGGTATAAAAGAAGAATTGTAGAGAATTTCTAACACCTATTGATGTGAGGAAGACTTGTTGAGATTCCAAGTGGAATGATATTGGGATGTGAAAGACGTCACAGGATTGGAAGTAAAGCCACGAGTTATGAATGTTATCGCGGTCTTTTGCTGAGATGAGGATTTTGATTTGGAACGAGATGAATAGTAATCTACGAGTATATTAGTGATTGTGAAGTTGGAAGTACTTAACAAGTGTGTGATGCTAAGTGACTATGAAGCCGATTGTGTGAAATGTTTGGACCTGGGTGTCTCACCGACAAGATCCAATAAGAGGGAAGTGTGCGAGTTGTAAAGACTCAAAGTGGATTATTGAACTATGACGATGTTAATGAGTTGAGTGCAAACTCGGAAAGGACACTATTATGTAGTAACGACAGTTTATGCTTAAACATGGTTGTCGGCTATCTATTGACAAATTGAGGACTTGATCACCCTTAATCTCTTGTTGGTAGTAGACGGAATCATATAGATGGGATGAACTTGTTTTGTTACCTTAATGGTTTGGGATGTGAAGAATACTAAGCCGTGAGAATAATCACTCACCATGTTGTGTGAACTTATGAAGAAGTGAAAACGAAAGAGTGCAATATATTGGATGATGACTTAAGACGGGTAATCAGAGTCGCGCAGCAAAAGTGCGATGTGGAGTAGTGTTATGAGTACTACTTGTGGGAAGTGAGGAATTGATATGTCAAGAGCCTACATAGAGAATATGTATTGATCTATATATTGGATTTAGAACCCAGTGGATGTAAGGATGACGTGTCGAAGAATTATAACTCTTTTGAATAATTGCCGAGATGATGAATATGTTATTATGGTTGTACGTAGTTAACGAGTATGCATTCGGCGAAATTAAAACGAAGAGTTGATACTATATGACGCTATAATAATTTTGTGCTGTTATTAAGGTGACATTGTAGATTCCAGATATAATGAGGAATTATACTCTATGGAGGACGAAGTTGATTTAATTCCTAGAAAAGAGCGAGACTCAGTCTGAGCTATTTTGTAAGCAACGGTATATTAATGCTAATGAGTGTGATTACAATTACTTGGGTGTACTTGTTCCGATGGTTGGAATGTTTTAATAGATGTAGTAACTCAGGAATTTATTTTTGAGTGCTAGTAAGTATTGCTAAGTGGTACATTAGTACCATGAATGGTAAAGAATGATTCTCGAACGAATGAGTAAAGAGAGTCGAAATCGGGTAAAACTCAGGAATCTAATTGGTGTAGGTGATTGTAATGAGTAATCGGAATAGTGTAGCGGAAGCGGAATGTAAAGTGTTGGATAATTGATGGTGTGACTTAAGAGGAGTCAGATAATTGGAATTCAATGGCATGAAGAATACGATTATTGAGTTTTGTGAAGAAAGCAGTTGGTGAAAAGTGTAAGTATTATTTTATCGCTCAGATGGAAAAGTGTGTCTTAGGTTGGTACGTTTGGTAGATGGAATGCATTGCTGAAGTGTTGATAAGGTGTGATCATACCACGGGTTGTGTAATTATATTATTTAGTCATTGGGCGTATTGTATGAGTTGTACCTCAATGTACTATTGTTGTTAACCTTTTGGGGGTATAATGAGTAGTACACCTTTGGGTGGTCAAGTGCGACGTAAGAGCCGAGAATTGAATGCGTGAGATGTGTTTCCTGTTGGTTATGTCAGATGGATTTTGAGGACTAACTGATGGAAATGTTACATGGGAACTGGAGAGTTAGATGAAGGGCTCTATCCGGGACTTTTCACTGGAAGTATGTTTCCGAGGACGAAAACTCTTTTAGTGGGGGAGAGTTGTAACATCCCAAAATTTCTTATTTAATTAATTTAATTAAGTTTTAAATTAATTAATTTGAATTAGCATTTTATTGGAATTATGTGGGAAGAAATAATAAAATGTAGTGTTGGGCCATTGGTGGAGTTAGTAATGTGGGGGTGTTAGTGTGAAGAAGCCCATTACTAAATTATGTTAAGTTTTCTAAACAAGAAAATAAGAGGAAATTGAGAAATAGAGGAAGAAAACCTAAGAGGGAGAGAAGAAGAACTCATGGGCAAAAGCTATTTTCGCAACCCTTTGGCAGCCTTCACAAAATGGGTCATAACTTCCTGCTCGTAACTCCAAATCAGGTAATTCTCGAAGATTCGAATTCTACACGAAATTTCCTTCGATTTGATATATTAATTCGTGTCAAGGAGGTTCTCGATGAGGGAGATAAGCGAGTTTGAAGATTGGGAATTCTTGTTGAAAGTGAAGGAAAGAGGCTTACGGGTTTCATGGAGAAGAAGGGGAAAAGTCCGGATTCTTGGCTAAGGTAAGGGGGGACTCTTCCGATTAACATCTATTATCGGGTTATGGATAATAGGACTGATATAGATATATTATTTCGTATCGACTGAGTCATATGATAGAGTTAGGGATTTGAGTCAATTTGGATGATGATTGATCATTTGGCTAGAATCCATGATGTTTGTGTTGTTGTGGTTCAAATTGATAAAGTATGTGTAAATGCTTGTTTGTGATGTTTGATTGTGTTTGAATGTGTTGTTGAGGCATGAAATGACATGGAATAATTGTGAATTGATTCTGTTTTTTTGTGTATGGTCGAAATGATTCGATTTGGGTTGTGTTGGATGGAAATAAGTTGCTGTCAAAAGTGCTTTTTTGCTGTTACAGGTGATGTAACCGGTTACGGTCAGGCTTGTAACCGGTTACGGCTATGAAAAATGGGGTGTTTGGGCTGGTTACGAGTTCGTAACCGGTTACGGTGTTGTTCGTAACCGGTTACAGCTGAAACTGTTTTTGAAAATTATTTTCGTAACCCGTTACGGCTGAAACTGTTTTTGAAAATTATTTTCGTAACCCGTTACGGCTGAAACTGTTTTTGAAAATTTGTTCTTCGTAACCCGTTACGCTTTTTCTGTAACCCGTTACGGCTGAAGGTTTTTGAAAAAATGAATCATTTTAGAAAACTCATAACTTTTGAACCGTTGGTCCGTTTTGTGTGTCGTTTCGAGCAGGATGAAGCTTATGAGGTATTCTTTATGTTAGGATGATGAAATGATTAGTAGCTTGAGATTATTTCACGACTTTTCTTGTTTTGATGAATGTCATGTTGTGGACATACATGATGAGATGTAACGACACAAGCTATGTTTAAGACATTATTATGTGATGATTTGTTTATTGGTATGGTGAAGCTTATGAGATAGTTTCGTGATGATGTGAATATCTTGTCTGTTGGATGGATGATGTATTATTGACATATATGATGAAATGTGACAATATAAGATGTCGTTTGAAAAACATTATGATGTATGATTTGTTGAGAATTGAATGATGATGATTGCTTTGTTTGGAATGATGTGGATACATGTATGTTCTTTCTTATTAATGATGATGATTGATGTGGACACATGTATGTTCTTTAATGATGATGATGATTGATTGATTGTATTTGAATGATGCTAATGTATATAAACATACTTTGATGATGATGATGATGTTGATGATGATGATGAAATGAGTATTTGATGATGTTACTCATAGACTTGACGATGGTATAAGTATGTTCATGTATGTTTGCATTCATTCATATTCATTGATGATGCTGTATCCATGATGATGTGTTGGATCAGTAAAGGGCATGATTCCCATTGTGTGGAATCTGTGCTGGCAGGGCCGTATCTTGATGATGTTGGATCGGTCATGGGTTATTCCCATTTGATGATGTTGGTACCACATGCATAGTGTCAGTTGCATTCATATGCACGACTTTTATAACATGATTGGATGTATTCCATTGTTATAAATATTGATGATGTGTTGGTTGATTGTTTTGTGATGATGAAACTTGTTTGAATGTCTGTTTATGAAACAATTGGGTGAATGATGTAACTATGATGTGTTATTATTTATGATTCAATAACATTTGTTAATTTGAATGAGACTCACCCTTACTGTTGACATTTTCAGATTGGCGAGTAGCGCCTTTTGGCTTTGGTGAGGATAGCTCATAGGCCAGTTTGTTTAAGTATAGCGTCGGTGTCATGCTCTGATATTGTAACATTGGGGAACGCTAGTTTAGAGTTTATGATGATACTCTATTTTGTTATTATTGGAGTAATTTTATGAGATATTGCATAGATGATGTTATGCTTATCCGTTGGTTAATGTTCCGCTGTGTAGAAACATGATTATGTTAAATTGATGATTCGTTCCTAAGTGAAGCATGACAATTGATTTATGATAACTTGTTTAAATTGAATTGTGGCACCCTTGTTTTCATGTTTTACTCTGAATTATTTTATTAATTTCTGCGGGGTTTAGTTGGGTGTTACAATAGTGGTATCAGAGCAGGTCGGTCCGTCCAGCCAATTGTCGAGTCAGTTGAGTTGCACGACAGTTGAATACTGTCGGCATATTATCCCTTAGTACGCGACATGTGAGTGAATCACTGTCGGTGCTTGGTTGTTTGTTGCGGAAGTTGGTTTGAAACAAGTGGGGGAGAAGCTTCACTTCTAGATTATGTTTCGGTTGTAAGATCATTGATTCAGTAGGCTGTTATTGGCAACAGTGCAAGCGTTGTTGGAGTTGTTGTTTCCCAAATCGAAGGTGACTTGGAATTAAGACTTGACTGGTAATTTAGTTGGAGCATCTTGAAGGAGAATGATTAGATGTAATTGATGATTATTTGTAGGAGAGGAAAATTAGGAAGTTGCAATGTATCAGCTCTGCTGAGGGGATGCGAAGTTGTCAGTTGAGTAGCCTTGCGTCTCTGAAGGAGTTCAGCTGCAAGTTGCAAAGAGGTTTGCGGTCGTAGGGTTTCAGAAATCGCACTTCGGCGATGAGATGTGTTGCTCAAGTTATAAGAATGTTGTAAGTGAAGAGATATGATAAGGGGCTATTTGGAATGTGATCGAGTTGAAGAGAATGAGTTTTGGAGTGAGATTTTCGTAAGCAAAACGCAGGAAAATTGCTGAATAGCTGCAGAACTTCGAAAATTCATAACTGAAGTTCTGGACATCCGATTTGAGCTCCGTTTGAAGCGTCGGAAAGCTAACGAGATGAACTTTGTTATACAAATGGTTGAAGCAGCTGTAACATATTTAATTAAGACAGGATGATGTTGGAAAGAGGTGAAGTTACGGTTACTCTTGTTCGTAGAACTAGACTTATTGGTACTGCACGAGATGTCAGTGTCAGCGTTGGACGTATTGAAGGAATAATTAGAAGGTTTGTTGAGAAGTAATTTTAAGAATTGAATATTTCATTTGAAGAGTTTTGGGAATACCGTATAGAGCGTCGCTGCATGATGTCGATGCTGCATTTTCGGATAATGATTGGAAAATTCATATCTTGAGTTCCGAGTGTCGGATTAATGTGCCGTTTGAGCCTACGAATAGGTGAAGTTATGTTCTACCTTATGAGAGAGTTATAAATACAGTAGAGGTGATCCTATGAGGAGATATTCTGAATTCGGTTAAGGAAGCGTGGAACTTGTTGAATAGGAATACCTACTACCACGATTGTTTGAAACAAAATTGAGTGGAACATGTTGTTGATGAATAGGCTGATGAGATGTTCGATAATAAAGATGATTTGAGTGCCGATGAATTTTAGTGAAGAGTGAATTAGTAGGAAGGGTGAAATAAACTTTTGGAACAGTTGAAGTCGTAATTGTGATGCCAAGACAAGAAATGAGTGATGATCAAAAGAAACAATTCAAAAATCATCACAAGTCAAGGACTATTCTGCTGAATGCTATTTCTCATGCTGAATATGAGAAAATAACAAACAGAGAAACTGCCTATGACATCTTTGAATCCTTGAAGATGACTCACGAAGGAAATGCCTAAGTCAGGGAGACAAAAGCTCTTGCATTAATCTAGAAGTATGAAGCCTTCAAGATGGAGGATGATGAAAACATTGAAGCAATGTTCTCAAGATTTCAAACTCTGACTGCTGGATTAAGAGTGCTTGACAAGGGATATACAAAGGCTGATCACGTCAAGAAGATCATCAGAAGCTTGCCCAGAAGATGGGGCCCAATGGTGATTGCATTAAAGATTGCTAAGAATCTGAATGAAGTCTCTCTGAAAGAGCTGATTAGTGCCTTGAGGAGTCATGAAATAGAGCTGGATGCTAATGAACCTCAGAAGAAAGGTAAGTCTATTGCTTTAAAATTTTTGAATAAAAAATGCACTAACGTTTTTCAGGCGGAAGAAGAAGAATCTGAAGAGTCAGAATCAGAGGAAGAAGAAGATGAACTCTCTATGATCTCCAGAAGAGTAAATCAACTTTGGAAGAGCAAACAGAGGAAGTTCAAGAACTTCAGAAGTTCCAAAAAGCCTGAAAGAGGAGAATCTTCTGGAAGAAGATCTGACAAAAAGAAGGTCACGTACTTTGAGTGCAAGGAGCCAGGACATTACAAGAGTTAGTGTCCAAAGCTTCAGAGGGAAAAGTCCAAGAAGAAGTTTCACAAGAAGAAAGGTCTTATGGCTACTTGGGATGATTCAGATTCATCAGAATCAGAATCAGACTCTGAAGACGAGCAAGCAAACATAGCGCCGATGGCTACTGTTGATGCTGAATCAGAATCTACATCAGAATCAGACTCAGACTCTGAAGAGGTATTTTCTGAACTGTCTAGAGATGAGCTAGTTTCAAGCCTAACTGAAATTCTAGAAATCAAGGCTAAGCTTTGTATCAAATACAAAAAGCTGAGAAAGCTCTTTGCATTTGAAACTAAGAAGCTTGAATTAGAAAATTCTGAACTCAAAGAAAAAGTTTTAAAACTATCAAAAGATGCTGAGTCATCTTCTAGTTCAGAAAAGTCTATTCCAAGCATGAACAATATTCTTAAGGAATATGACTTGAGTTTCAGGAAATTTCTATCTAGAGGTATTGGAATAAGTCAAGTTGCCTCTATGATATATGCAGTTAGTGGAAACAAGAGAGTTGGCATAGGCTATGAGGGTGAAACCCCATACAAACTTGAATCTGTTGAGGATATGAAAATCACATACAAACCCTTGTATGATCAATTCAAGTATGGCCACTCCCATGATATTAGGCTCACATCACATGCTAAAAGTTTTCACATTACACACACTAAGAAGCATGTGACACAAAATAGAAAATATCATGTTGCTCAGACTAAGGAATATCATGTTGTACCTCCTGTTAATTTTCATGCTAAACCCAAGTTCAATCAGAACTTGAGGAGAACTAACAAGAAAGGACCCAAGAAATTGTGGGTACCTAAGGAAGAGATTATTCCTGTTGCAGATATCCTTGGCAGCCAAAAAGACAGAACAAAACATGTCATGGTACCTGGACTCTGGGTGCTCGCGGCACATGACAGGAAAAAGGTCTATGTTCCAAGATCTGGTGCTTAAAACTGCTAGCGAAGTAAAGTTTGGAGGGAATCAGAAGGGCAAGATCATTGGCTCTGGAACCATAAGCATTGGTAACTCTCCTTTCATAACTAATGTACTTCTAGTAGATGGATTAGCTCATAACTTATTGTCCATAAGTCAATTAAGTGACAATGGTTATGACATAATCTTCAATCAAAAGTCCTGCAAAGCTATAAGTCAGAAGGATGGCTCAATCCTACTTACAGGCAAGAGAAAGAACAACATTTACAAGATTGATCTTCAAGATCTTAAGAATCAGAAGGTAACTTGTCTTATGTCTGTTAGTGAAGAGCAGTGGGTCTGGCACAGAAGATTAGGTCATGCTAGTTTGAGGAAGATTTATCAGATTAACAAACTTAATCTGGTCAGAGGACTCCCTAATCGGAAATATAAATCAAATGCTCTTTGCGAAGCATGTCAGAAAGGGAAGTTTTACAAACTTGCATTCAAGTCTAAGAATGTTGTCTCTTCCTCTAGGCCGCTAGAACTTCTGCACATTGATCTGTTTGGCCCAGTCAAAACAGCATCTGTCAGAGGGAAGAAATATGGATTAGTCATCGTAGATGATTATAGCAGATGGACATGGGTAAAGTTCTTGAAACACAAGGATGAGTCTCATTATGTGTTCTTTGACTTCTGCACTCAGATTCAATCTGAGAAAGAGTGTAAAATCATAAAGGTCAGAAGTGATCATGGTGGCAAATTTGAGAACAGATTCTTTGAGATTTATTTCAAAGAAAATGGTATTGCCCATGATTTCTCTTGCCCTAGAACTCCACAGCAAAATGGAGTTGTAGAGCGAAAGAATAGGACTCTACAAGAAATGGCCAGAACCATGATCAACGAAACCAATATGGCTAAGCATTTCTGGGAAGAAGCAATCAATACAGCGTGTTATATTCAGAATAGAATCTCTATAAGACCTATTCTCAATAAGACTCCTTATGAATTGTGGAAGAACAAAAAACCCAACATTTCTTATTTCCATCCTTTTGGATGTGTATGTTATATTCTGAACACTAAAGATCATCTACATAAGTTTGATTCTAAGGCACATAAGTGTTTCCTTCTTGGATATTCTGAACGC
Organism: Vicia villosa; assembly: GCF_029867415.1. Lineage (NCBI taxonomy): Eukaryota > Viridiplantae > Streptophyta > Magnoliopsida > Fabales > Fabaceae > Vicia > Vicia villosa. The sequence goes on from NW_026705536.1 coordinate 449,463, forward strand.
TCAAAAGGCTACAGAGTATACAATACTGAAACATTGATTGTTGAAGAATCAATCAATATCAGATTTGATGATAAGCTTGGTCTTGAAAAGCCAAAGCAGTTTGAGAATTTTGCAGATATTGAAATCTCTAACTCAGACTCTGAAGGACCCAGAAGCAAAGTGTCAGAAGATCAAGTTTCTGCTTCATTAGAGAATCTCATAATTTCTGAAGAGCCAACTATGAGAAGATCTTCTAGACTCAACTCTGCTCACTCAGAAGATGTTATCATTGGGAAGAAAGAAGATCCTATCAGAACAAGAGCATTCCTTAAGAACAATGCAGAATGTCAATTTGGTCTAGTATCTTTTATTGAGCCAACTTCTGTTGATCAAGCTCTGGAGGATGCTGACTGGATAATTGCCATGAAAGAAGAACTCAATCAGTTTACAAGGAATGACGTTTGGGATCTTGTTCCAAGACCAAAAGGATTCAACATCATTGGAACTAAGTGGGTCTTCAGAAACAAGCTAAGCGAAAAAGGAGAAGTTGTAAGAAACAAAGCCAGACTGGTTGCTCAGGGCTATAGTCAGCAAGAAGGTATTGACTGTACTGAAACCTTTGCACCAGTGGCCATGTTAGAATCTATTCGCTTATTAATTTCTTTTGCCACTCAGAACAACATCACCCTGTATCAGATGGATGTTAAGAGTGCCTTCTTAAATGGTTATATAGATGAGGAAGTATATGTCCACCAACCTCCTGATTTTGAAGACTCTAAGTCTCCAGAACATGTTTTCAAATTAAAGAAATCATTATATGGCCTGAAGCAAGCTCCCAGAGCTTGGTATGAAAGATTAAGTTTTTTCCTTCCGAATAATGGTTTCACTAGAGGACAAGTGGATACAACACTCTTCTGTAAAACCTTTAAAAAGGATATTTTAATTTGCCAAATATATGTTGATGATATTATCTTTGGAACATCTAATGCTACACTTGGAAATGAGTTTGCTAAATATATGCAGGCTGAGTTTGAAATGAGCATGATGGGAGAACTCAAGTACTTCCTTGGGATCCAGATCAATCAAACTTCTGATTGAACCTATGTTCATCAAACCAAGTACGTGAAAGAACTTCTGAAGAAGTTTAATCTTTCAGAAAGCAAAGAAGCAAAGACTCCTATGCATCCAACGTATGTTCTAGGTAAGGATGAGGTAAATAAGAAGGTAGATCAGAAGCTCTACAGAGGTACGATTGGATCTCTTCTATATCTTACTGCTTCTAGACCTGATATTCTATTCAGTGTTTGTCTGTGTGTAAGATTCCAATCAGATCCTAGAGAATCTCACTTAACAACTGTTAAGAGAATTCTGAGGTATCTGAAAGGTACTACTAACGTTGGTTTAGTCTACAGAAGATCTGAAGAATACAACTTAGTAGGATTTTGTGATGCTGATTACGTTGGAGATAGAGTTGAGAGAAAAAGTACTTCTAGAAGTTGTCAATTTCTTGGAAGTCATCTGATCTCCTGGTACAGCAAGAAGCAAGCTACAATTGCCCTTTCTACAACAGAAGCAAAATATGTTGCTGCTACTGGATGTAGTACACAAATGCTCTGGATGAAGAGTCAGCTAGAAGATTATCAGATATATGAGAGTAACATTCATATCTTCTGTGATAATACTTCTGCTATTTGTTTATCTAAGAATCCAATCTTACATTCCAAAGCTAAACATATTGATATCAAACATCACTTCATTAGGGACTATGTTCAGAAGGGTGTTCTATCTTTAAACTTTGTTGATACAGACCATCAATGGGAAGATATCTTTACAAAACCCCTTGTTGAAGATAGGTTTAAGTTCATTCTGAAGAATATCAGTATGGATTTATGCACAGAATGAATAGATGAGAAGTTCTGATATATGGATTAGATTTGAAATGATCATTTATTTTCTTTCATAAGAAGTTCTGAATGTTGATCAGTTAGATATTCTGATTCTGTTATTGCTAACGTTTTATATGTCTAAGTTGATTCAGAATCTCTTTTAAAGCAAAACAGCTGTCACCAGCTATTCCAGAAGATGAACACGTGTTCACTCTAATTGGACAAGAATGTGTGTAGTTGATGAGACGCCTCCCTAGGTAACTGTGCAAATCATTTCAAATATCACGTTTTACCCTAACGTCACTCATCATTAAATGCTAACTGATTCAAACTCTGTAATCTCCTTCATTCAGAGTCATATTACATATCATTTCAAATTCGTGCCTATATAAACACATCTCTATATCTCTTTCCATTCATCTTCATTATTCATTATCTGTGTTTGTCTCTCTCTCTCTCTCTCTCTCTCTCTCTCTCTCTCTCTCTCTCTCTCTGCATAAACCCTAGTTTCTAAACCCAGTAATCTTAGTGTGAATCCATGGCTTCCTCTTCAAATGTTCAACGCAAGGTATCATCTTCAAACTGTCATACCCCAATTTTTGACCTAAGATACCACCTCATATCATCTGCATATGCATCATTTGCATCTCTAACAAATTACATAGCTTGTGTTTGCTACTTGTGCTCTGCAGGGTTTAATCAAGAAATCACTCATCAGTACAAGCAACAACCAATTAGGGTTTTGTTCTCCCTTCATCTCAAATGAACTATCTTCATCAACAATCAACATTTGGTCCTCAAAGATTCATTTCAACAAGCTCAAAGGCTTTGAATCAACCAAATTAGGGTTTTGATTGAAGACAGTATACTCCTGACTTTTGCTCAGAATTTGACCTAATAGTTTGGGACATGACCTCAAGACCTCAAATGCATCATATTGACCTAATCCATTTGCTCAAGACATTTCCAACACAAGGATTGATCAACAGTGAAATTTCAAGTCATCAGACTAGGGTTTTGAACTATCAGGGACTGAAATCAGGGATCACATTTGGGAAACCCTAAAAAGCTCCAGGGCATCAATCAAAGTGTTCAATCATCTTCAAATAATCCCTATGACAATATCCAATGGAAATTGTATCTCCATTAAAGATCCACAGTCATCAATTTCATCTGATCGACAATTAGGGTTTTTGACCTAATTCATCTGAACAACTGACTTTTTAATCAGGACATGGTGCCACAACTTAAACCATGGCTCAAGGTCCACCAATAACTCAATGTCATCCATTCATACCATTCATTTGGTGAGGATAGCTTGGTTCATTTGAAATCTCCAGAAACGCGATTCGTCTGAAAAAGTCAACTGTCCAAGATTACCATTGGAAGGGAATATCAATGGTTTCAATGGTTTTTTCCAAACTTTGGAAGGGAATATCTCAAAATTTCACCTACAAACTGAAAAAAACTTCCAACATGAAAGTTGTAGATTTTGATCCAATGAACAACTTTGTCACATATAGTTTTTTCCATAAGATCAAGCATTTAAGAGATATGGAGCTTCAAAGTTGGTATCTTTTGAAAAAATTCACTTAAAACCTCATTTTCTTCAAAGTTCATGGATCTTTTTCACCCATTTCCTTAAAGGTCTTGAAGAAACTTTCAACTAGGGTTTTGAAGTACATAACAAGAGCTTTCCAAAATGTCCAAGAGCATGAAAAAATATGGAGCATAGCTATGGTTTTGAATTTTGCTATTAGTGATCATTTCACTTGAAATTTCAAGTCATTTTTCACAAAGTTATGAACTATTTTACCTTATGATGCAAGCAATGACATAAACAAGCAATAATTGGGAGATATTTCTGGTTTGTGATCAGAATAGAAAGAGATAAGAAGCTTGGATGATTTTAACCATGGTTAGCCATTTTAACCTTAAGCATTTAATGTAAAAGATTCCATTTTATCTCTTAATGCCAAATCACCAAAGAAAGATCAACTTGTATAGTCTTGCATTCAGAACTTTTGGCCTATAAATAGAGGTCCAAACTCCATTCAAAATCACACCAAAACCTCACAAAGCATAGGTTTTCTCTTTCTTTCTTGAATTGCAAGTTTCATAGTTTTTAAAGAGGTAGAAAACTCAACCTCCAAACCATTGAAGTTATGGCCAAAGTGATGGTTCTAACAACTCATAAACATCATATGGGATGTGTTTGATCCATTCACACACCCCAAAACATCCTAAATCTCATAATCACTCTTCAACCACCATATGAACACATATTGAACCTCATCATGCCAATTCTCATTCTAGTTCATATCTGTCCAAAGTAACACTTCAAACATCATCAATACACTTCATATGAATGATCCAAACACTCATCATCAACCTGAAACACCTCCATCATTAAATTCGATCCTCACTCCAAGCAACTGCAGATTGGGTACCATGGCCACACTCAGGTGAATTTAGTTCCGTCCAAGCATTCAAACACCTTCCATAAGGTCCATTGAAGCTGTCCAGATCAAGAAACAACATCTGTAACACCTCCAGGCCCGAATTCAATCTCCAGTTTTGCAAGTTTTTAAGGTAAGTGCTTTGAACTTCAAATTCCATCATACATGCATCATAAACCAAATATTGCTTTGCCATCTTGTTTCTGCACCATCACTGAATGATAACCCTCAATCAATTGCATCATATCATGATCATACACGATTTCACAATGATTTGTCATATTAGGGTTCTTCACGATTTCCAGAGAATCAATGATCTTAGAGTGAAAATAAATGAAATCAAATGGTACCATCATGTTCCTTGTGAAAAATTGAGCAAGATAGGCTATTCACTTGATCCAAACAATCCAGTTTCAAAGATTTTTAAAAATCAGTTAGGGTTGTGTTCTTGGCGCCAGATTTGGTTTGAAATATTCAAATTCTTGATTTTAAATATAATTAATTCAACGCGTGTATGTTACAAGCCACAAGCGTGGCTCAGTTGGCTTTTGTTTTGAGTGGTGACTTCCAGGTCGTGGGTTCAAGCCCTTTGGAAGACAAACCTTATTTTTTAACACTATTTTTCTTCATTTTTCTTAACAACTTCACTTAATTAATTAACCAATCAAATCAATTTATTTTTACTTCATTTTTTGTACACTTCTCATTTAATGTATATATTTTATGAATGTCCAAAAAAATCATAAAAAATAATATTTATTTGATATATTTTTATTAGGTTTAAAATGACATGTTTTTAAGTGTTTTTTAATACTTTAAATATTGTTTTTCATTTGATTTTTCAAACTTAATCACTTGTAAATATTTTGTGTTCAAACCCTAATCTCTTAGGTCTTAATTAAGCATAAAACTTGTTTTTATCTTAATTAAGTTGACTTTTGTCAAAACTTTCAAACTATTTTCAAAACGATCAAAGTTCTTCAAAACAACGAAACCTCGTGTCCTTTTAACAAAACAATCAACCATGTTTTATAAAATAAAACATGGGCATCCCTTATGGTGTAAGTCCCATTCCTTTGTATAAAATTAGGTTTTTCATTGTATATACGCCTATCTTTTTATACGGCGATCAATTTGATTTAAACCCTCGAATAACAAGATCAAAAATTAGGATTTTCTTCAAAATCTTCGTGGGCCTCCTTTAAGGTATAAGTCCCAAGCCCTTTTGTAAATATATATTTACATAGCCATGAATAAACTCAATGGGCCTCTCCCTGAGTATAAGTCCCGAGCCCCGTGTACATAAACTGATCATCCTTACAGGTATATTTCCTTCATAAACTCCATTGTACACACACACCTTGTCATATATAACTGTTCATACTTGTTCATATTTGTTCATGTACTTGTTCATATTTGTTCGTACTTGTTCATATTTGTGATCATGTTATATATACTTGTTCAACTTAGTACAACACTAGGTTCCCCATAGCCTCCTATTGGGCTTCGTGCAAAGAATCTCCCTGGTTTAGGTTAGGACATAGAGTATGGTTTCCCGGTGAAATCGCTCTAAGAGCTCGAACCAACTATACCACGCCTCCTCTTGGGCTTCACACAAACGACTTGTCCCTCCCATAGCCTCCTCTTGGGCTTACAATACAAGGACCCTCGATTGTCCCTCCCATAGCCTCCTCTTGGGCTTACAATGCAAGGACCCTCGGATAGCCTCCTCTTGGGCTTCGTACAAGGACCCACAGGCTTCTTATAAGCATCCCCATAATCCAAAACAAATACCCTAGGAGATTAGACATATATCATCTCTATGATAGGAGTATCTATTCTATATCATCACAATCAATCAATCAAACTTCTTTTTTTTTTTGCCACAAGGCTGGCTAATCAATCAAACCTTTTACCACAAGGCTGGCTGATTAATCAAAGTTTTTGCCACAAGGCTGGCTTATCAAAACTTTTGCCACAAGGCTGGCTGATTAATCAAAACTTTTTGTCACAAGGCTGACTTATCAAAAGTTTTTGCCACAAGGCTGGCTAATCAAACTTGTTTTTTCCACAAGGCTGGCTAAACAAAAATCATCTTTATCATTCTAAGCACCATAAGTGGCACAGCCCAGGGCTTATAATGAAAAGATTTCAAACAAAAAAAACAAACAGATGTATGTGATGATATAGATTAGATACATCGAGCATTTAGATGACATTTGTCTCTTTTCCTTTGCTTCCACTAGCATAAGTGGGAACTACGATTGCTCTGACTTTCTCAACATCCCTTTGAGAATACGTAGGCACAAGGTCTTATTCCTTGGCGAGCAAAACTTCTCCCTCAAACCACTCAAACCTTAGCACCCGTAAACCTCGAGCTACAGATGCTCTGATTCCCTCTAAGGGATATGTATGCAGAAGATTGTGATGATCTTTGCGAGCATAATCAAACAAAAAACTTAGTTTCCCACCTATCTCACAACAGAACCTCCTCAATAGCATAGACAGAAATGAACATAACAAAGAAACCTATAGAGTACTATAGATACGTTGGGTGCTAATACCTTCCCTTCGTATAACCAACCCTCTTACCCAAGATCTCTCCCCCACTTTTGCATTGCTTTTAATTTTGTGTTATTTGCTTTGCATATCTTTTAAGGTTATTGCAACTTTTTTCCTTTTCCTACTTTGGAAATAATAAAAAGTTTGGTCGTGACAAAAAAACAAAATCATTTTCTTGAGCCCGAGCCCAAAGAAGGCATCCGGCGTCTCATCCCAATTTTTTCCCAGCGACACAAACCAAGTTCAACAAAAGAAATCTTCAAACCCTCCGTTGAAGTCTTGCTTGAAAATCTTATGGCACATGATTTCAAAACAAAAACTGCAATGCTAGTACAAGGATGGTCAAATTTCTTTGAATGGTTGATTGGACCAGTTTACCCCTTATTGGTTAAGGAATTCTGGACGCATGCTACGATTATTTCAACTGCCATCATCTCCTTCGTGCTAGTGCATGAAGTTGTCGTGACTGAGAAGCTGATAAGGAAACTGTACAGTCTTGAGGGTATAGATGGAATCACTGGAGCTCTCCCAGGCAGAACTGATTGGGATAAAATTGATTGAGAGTTGTTTTCTTCTGGTGTTGCCTCTCCCTACACTACTGACTTGAAGCCTCCCTACAGAGTATGGGCTAAGATCATTCTGGGATCTCTCTATCATAGAAAACCATCAAACTCTGCTACCTATGTACATCAGGATCAGAAGTATATATTATTCTGCATTAAAAAAGGCATGAGAGTCAATCTACCACACATTCTTTTTCAACATCTGAAGACAAATATTGAAGATTCAAGAGATGAAGAACGTCAGAAGTATCCAAAACTCAAGAAGAATACTATTCCTTTTGCGAGAATGATTTCAGATATTCTGATTGAGAGTGGCTTGATAGATATTCTGAGAGCAGCTGGCTCGTCTCAAAACTTGACTGCTATCCGTGGGAGTATTCTGAATGCTCAGTCTCTAAAAAGGATGCAACTGATTGAAAAGGTGACCACTCCTCCAAAAGTGTTTCCAGATATTCTGACCAGAAGAACTCCTGTTGTGTGTTTCTCTCACATGTTCAAAGAGGAGCTAGACAAATCTGTTAAATGCTATCTGAAGTCCTGCATCAAAGCACAAACTTCTGTTGATCCTGCTTGGATTCGAGGAAGAACTCTTCCATCTCTGGATGAGTTAAGAAAGAAGGACAAGAAGAAGAAAGAAAAGAAGCTGAAGAGAAAGGTCACAGAAGAAGGACCTGATGCTAAGAAAGCAAAGAAGCAGAAGAAACCTACAGAGTCTCTCAAAATACCCAGAACCTCTGAGCAGCTTGAGAAACTCATTCATAATATTTACCATGCAAACTCTTCTGACCTTCCCCCTCAAAAAAATCCCCCTCCTTCTAAAATTCCATCCTCTTCCACCACCACAAAAAGAAACCGTCCACTTCTTTCTACACCAGTTCTAAACCCTCAACCACTAAATGTTGTCTTTCCCTAGATTCCTTCTGAAAATATATTCTCAATCACCTCCATTCCTTCTGCTATCTCACCAATCATTGATCCTTCAACCACATCCACCGCAGATTCTTCATCCTCCTTAACCTCTTCTATCACCTCTGCCTTGTTCTCAAGAGAACCTGAACCCTATAGTCTTCTTTACCCTGACTATCGATTCACTTTCAACCCTCCTGAACCCTCTGTTGATACTTGTTATGACTTGTTAGAGTATCAGGTCATGCTATAACTGTGTGATTGTCTTTTGTCATCTGATATTCTGATTGCAAATTCATATCAATTATATATGTTTTTGTCATCATGAAAAAGGGGGAGATTGTTAGAACAAGATTTGTTATAATCAATATTCTTGTTTTGATGATAACAATATATATGAATTTTGTATAAGACAATGTGGTACTCTAATCCTTTGCATTTTCCATTTCAGGAAATATATAAAGAGTATGCACAATTCAGCGCTAAGAAGCACTGACTCAGAAGGTTCAGGATTGCAACATCAGAACATGCTCTCGCAAGACATCAGAAGATGGTCAAGCAGAATTAGAACATGAACTGTGAAGCATCAGAAGAACATGAAGTCAGACACAGAAGCACTTAAGTTCTTATGGTATCACGCTCAAGCACTTCAAAGTCAGAAGACAAAAAGATGCTCTGCACCAAGCTGTGACTCTGATTATTCAAACGTTGTATTCACAAATCTGAGATCAGAAGCTAGTACTAGATGACAGGCTATTAAGTCTAATCTCTGACTGACAAAAGGAACGTTAGAAGCTACAAACGGAAAAGTCAGTAAAAGCATGAAAAGCATGGCTCGAGGTAGTTGAGAAAAGTGTGAAACATTAAATGCAAAGTTGTACTATTCACGCAATGCATTAAATGCAATCCAACGGTCATCTTCTCAAACGCCTATAAATATGGAAGTTTTGATCAGAAGCAGAAAACCAACTTGTGAAAAAATACTGAAACGCTGTTCAAATCAAAGCTCACGAACTTCATCTTCAACCTCACAAACTCTTGTAATATTTAGTGAGTGTTAAGTTTAGAACTTAAGATAAATATCACAGTTGTGATTATAGCTTGATAAGAAGCAATTCATACTCTTGTAACATTTATTTTACATTGATTGTAAAAGGTTCCTAGAGTGATCAGTTAGATCAGTAGACTCTAGAAGACTTAGAGGTTATCTAAGTGGTGATTTCCTAGAGTGATCAAGTTGTGATCAGTATACTCTAGAAGACTTAGAGGATATCTAAGTGGAAAACCATTGTAATCAGATTGATTAGTGGAATAAATCCTCAGTTGAGGTAAATCACTCTAAGGGGGTGGACTGGAGTAGTTTCGTTAACAACGAACCAGGATAAAAATAATTGTGTTCATTGTTTTTATCTTACAAGTTTTTAAAGTCACACTTATTCAAACCCCCCCTTTCTAAGTGTTTTTCTATCCTTCAGGAAGAAAGAGGGGAACGAAAATGGGTCTGGGAGGGAGAAAGAGAAAGCGGATCCTTATAAGCCAATCAGCGACGTGCATTTCACATCGCAACCTTGCCACGTGTAATTCATGTCCCAACCTTCCCAACGGTTATAAATAAGATTCTCTCACTGCACAAGTCTGCCATCAATCAATCACTACTAAAAATATGACATTTGCTTAAAGGATTTTACATCAGGTATTAAAATATATGATGTCAAAAATATTTGAAAAAAACTTTTACATCAGGTATTTATTTCCAATGATATAAAAAATATATGAAAAAATAAAAAATGTATAACACGGTGGCAGTACTGTAAATAAAATGAAAAAAATAGGCGGTGGCAGAATTGTAAATAAAACGAAATTCTTTTATAAGGGATTTTACATCGGTTATATATATTAATCGATGGGAGAAATGAATTATGGCCTTTACATCGGGCCTTGATATTAACCGATGGGAAATATAGCATAGTGGGCCTTTACATCGGTCTAGTAAAAAACCGATGGAAAATGTTATAAGAATTTCATCCAAAAACCCTATTCCTTCTTTACTGTTGCAAATCTTTTAATTTCTTCTCTTCTTCTTCGAGCGCCGTCACCATACAAGTTATACTTTCTCCAAACTCCTCTATTCGTCGTCCTCCAAACTCCTCTATTCGCCGAGCACCCACTCCTCCGTTCGCCTTCTCGCGAAACCGACCACCATCTCGCCTTCCTCCGACCTCGTTCATTCGCCGACCGCGGCGAATCGACATTCTTTTGCCGACGACGACCACCCATCCTAACCGGCCGTCACAACCCACTCTCACCAAATCCGACGGTTGAAGGCATCACCACCCTTTTTCTACAGGTTTTTGCTTGTTTAGCATACTTTTATATTTTTCATGGTAACTACAACTAGTTGATACTATTGTATATTGAACATGAAATAGATAAAGGTTAAAAAGGTGTGTGACTTTGAATTTGAACAAATTCTAATTTAAGCAACCATTTGTTTTTATCAAACTGTGTCTGATTCAACGCATACATATTTTGACAAGTTAGAGGTGTAGGAGTAAGTTTGAACCAGTTCATAGGAAAAAAAGTATATATATATTTTAAAATTTATTTTTCTGTAAAATTGGCTATGGGAGGAAGAGGGAATTGCAATTTACAAACCTCGGTTTTGGATTATTAATTTATCATAGTGCATCTTGTATATTTGATGCTAAATTATTATTAATTATATATTTGATGCAAAATTATATGTATTTTTTGTATGATGAAAGTGATAAAAGAGCATCTTGTATATATTCAATTGATATTCTGTTACACACTGGTTTTGGCTGTATGTGATGACCAATTTGATTCACGGTGTAATAGAAAAATGCAGTGGTGGTTGTAATTTCAAATACTATCATGTTTTCTAATAAATATTATGAGGTCATATTCAGAAGCTATGAGTCAATTCTTTATAAAATCTATGACAAATTATATGTTTGTATTTATCTAGAATTATTTGAGCTAAATCAGCGTTAGTTTTTTATGCTATTATTATGTCATAACTGCATTGATGTGTACTTGAAATCAAATCGATCAGTGTTAATAATAGTGCATTATTATGTCATTAGTGACCATTAGTTTTTAATGCTATTAAAAAACCTAATGGATCGTAGTTAAAACGAGTTCCTTATTTCATTTAAATCTTCATTTAGATAATGGATCGTAGTTGGATGAGAGCTAATCGATTAAGTGCTGAGTACAAACATGGAGTGATGCAATTTCTACAGTTTGTTGAAAGTGATGCGGAAAAAAATCTTCCTCCTCTTGAAAGTAATGCTGAAAAAAGTCTTCTCGTGCTTTTTCTCTGTCCATGTGTTCGTTGTGCAAATCAAGAACCAGAACTTAGTAAGAAAGAGATCATGAATCATCTAATTTGTGTAGGGATTTGTCAAAGTTATACACAATGGATATGGCACGGTGAAGTAGTAGCAAAGTCAAATATGTCCCAAAGAGATAATGTTAGTGTAGAAATGGATGATCGTCTAGAAGACATGATGCGTGAAATTGGACAATATTCGTTTAAGAGGGCACATGCGTATGATACTTTATGCAATGACAAGGATAAACCTTTGTACCCAGGATGCACAAATTTTACACGTTTGTCAGCCGTGTTAAAATTATTTAATCTGAAGGCAAATAACGGGTGGACTGATAAAAGTTTTACCAAATTGTTTGAATTGTTGACACAAATGCTTCCAGAAGGTAACATATTACCAAGTCGTTATTACGAGGCGAAGAAAATATTGTGTCAGTTGGGTTTGGAGCATGAAAAGATACATGCATGCCCTAATGATTGTATATTATACAGAAAAGAGTATGTAAACTATAATCATTGTCTGAAGTGCAAGGCGTCACATTGATGCGTGATATTGGACAATATTCGTTTAAGAGGGCACATGAGTATGATACTTTATGCAATGACAAGGATAAACCTTTGTACCCAGGATGCACAAATTTTACACGTTTGTCAGCCGTGTTAAAATTGTTTAATCTGAAGGCAAATAACGGGTGGACTGATAAAAGTTTTACCAAATTGTTTGAATTGTTGACACAAATGCTTCCAGAAGGTAACGTACTACCAAGTCGTTATTACGAGGCGAAGAAAATATTGTGTCAGTTGGGTTTGGAGCATGAAAAGATACATGCATGCCCTAATGATTGTATATTATACAGAAAAGAGTATGTAAACTATAATCATTGTCTGAAGTGCAAGGCGTCACGCTACAAAAAGAAAGATGGTGAATCTAGTGATGATGAGGAGGTCAAAAAGTGTCCTCCCGTGAAAGTGGCATGGTACCAACCAATAATTTCAAAGTTCAAGAGATTATTCGCTAATGGAGACTACACAGAGAATCTTAGATGGCATGCAGAAGAAAGAAAATGTGATGGACAAATTCGCCATGTAGCTGATTCTTTGCAATGGAAGAAAATAGATTCTTTGTTTCCAAATTTTGGCAAAGAGTCGAGAAACCTTAGACTTGGACTTTCTATTGATGGAATGAATCTGTTTGGTAATCTAAATACTAACCATTCTTCTTGGCCTGTTCTTTTGATGATTTACAACCTATCTCCTAGGTTGTGCATGAAGCGTAAATATATTATGTTATTGATGATGATTTCGGGCCCAAAACAACTAGGAAATGACATAGATGTTTATCTAAGTCCATTGATTGATGATTTAAGAGTGTTGTGGGAGGAAGGGGTGGATGTTTTTTATGCGCATTCTGGTGAACAATTCAATATGCGTGCCATGTTGTTTTGCACCATCAGTGATTTTCTGGCATATGGCAATTTGTCTGGGTATAAAGTTAAAGGTTATAAAGCGTGTCCTATATGTGAAAAACACACATGTTACCATCAGCTTGAAAAAGGAAAGAAGACTGTTTATCTTGGGCATCGAAATTTTCTAAATCATTATCATCTATATCGTAGATTGCAAAAAGCTTTCAATGGGGAACAAGAGCATGGTGTTGCTCCAAAACCCTTAACTAGAGAGGAAGTTTATCAACGACAACAGGGCATTACTGCTATCTTTGGAAAGTACCAAAAGCGATCTATTGTGAAAAATATATGTAAAAAGAGGTCGGTTTTCTTCGATCTCTTGGAAAAATATATGGAAGACATTGTATTGATGTGATGCACGTGGAGAAAAATGTATGTGATAGTGTAATCGGAACACTTCTCAACATTCAAGGCAAGATAAAAGATGGTATTAATGCTCGTCTAGATTTGGGCGTGATGGGTATATGAGAAGAGTTAACTCCACAATATATAGGTAACAAGACGTTTTTGCCTCCTGCCTTCTACACTCTGTCTAGAAAGTATCAAAGTACCGCATGATTACTCATCAAATGTCAAGAGGCTTGTTTCGGTTAAAGATATCAAATTAGTTGGCTTAAAATCTCATGACTGTCATGTCTTAATGCAACAACTACTACCAGTGGCTATTCGTGGGATATTTCCCAACAATGTTAGGAAGACTATAACTAGGTTGTGCTTATTTTTCAATGCAATTTGTTGCAAAGCCATGTATCCATTAAAGTTAGACGATTTGGAAAATGAGGCTGCAGTTATCTTGTGCCAATTAGAGATGTATTTTCCTCCTTTATTTTTTGACATTATAGTTCACTTGATTGTTCATCTAGTAAGGGAGATTAGACTATGTGGTCCAATTTTTTTACGGTGGATATATCCAATAGAGCAATACATGAAGATCCTAAAAGGGTATACCAAAAATCCACAAAGTCCAGAAGCATCGATTATTGAGAGGTACATTGCAAAAGAAGCAATTGAGTTTTGTTCTAACTATTTGTCAGAAGTGGATGTTGTAGGGGTTCCCAAGTCTCGTCATGATGGAAGATGTGAGGGCGTGGGTACACAAGGTTTAAAGGTCAAGAGCTTAAGTATTGATGTGGTTGTTCAAGCGCATTTGTATATATTGAATAACATGGATGAAGTTCAACCTTACTTATCTTCTCACAAAAGCATCATAAAAGTACCCTAAGATGTATGAAATAGGTTGTTAAAAGAGCATAATAAGAGTTTCTCTGAGTGGTTTAAAGAAAAAATTGCTAGTGATGATAGTGCTTCAAAAACAATTAAGTGGTTGTCCTATGAGCCTAAATGTAACATAATAACTTTGAGTGGATATGATATTAATAAAACTTCTTTTTATACAAAGTCAAAGGATGACTGTAGTACCACACAAAATAATGGGGTTATGATTGTGGCCGAGTCCATGCACTTCTCTAGTGCTAAAGATAAAAACCCGGTTATGGCATCTACACCCTACTTTGGGGGTGATTGAAGAGATTTGGGAAGTTGATTATGTTGTGTTTAAAGTTCATGTATCTCAATGCAAATGGATTGATATCAATAGTGGTGTAAGAATCGATGAATTTGAAGTTACACTGGTTGATCTTAGCAAGTTAGCTTATGTGGACGAACCTTTCATCATGGCATCTCAAGCAAAACAAGTGTTTTATGTCACAGATCCTTCTAATAAAAGGTGGTCAGTTGTTATACAAGTAAGGGGGGCATGATAGTGATAAAAATCAAGATGCGAATCTTGATATTTCGAAACTCTTCCTTTCTCAACAAATGTGCCTACCTTCATTGAAGAAAATGTAGAGGATGATGTGCATGCTATTCGCATGGATTATGAAGAAGGGATATGGGAGAACTAGTAAGGTGTTTTTTATAAGTTAATTCGACATTACTTTGATTTCTAATTGTTTTTATTTTGTTCTTAATTTATGTCTAATTGTTTTTATTTTGTGCTTAATTTGATTTCTAATTATTTTTATTTTGTTTAAACAGATACATGGCTGATTCAACCGACAACCCCTCTTCATCTAGTAAACCTAATAAAATAAGAGTTAGAGGTCAAACTTTGATGATAAAAATTGAAAAAGTTCATCAAATGGATGAAAAGATAAAGTTTGAGTTTGACCCAAGAACCTGTGAATGTACTGGTGTTGGTAAGAATGCTGCATATTTTAGGAGTTATATAGCATCTCTTGCTCGGCAGAGATGTTCTATTTTGAAAGAAAGATGAGTGAAAAGACATAGATAATGGGATAAAAGACGCTATATGGCTTGATGTTCAGGTATTTTAAATTCAACACTATTATATTTTATAATCATCTATATACTAACAACATATGCCATATACTGTATGTGTAGGCTAATTTCACTATTCCAGAATGTTAGGATAAAAACAAGGATGGTAAAATCTAGGATCCGTTGAAGAAGAAATGGATTAAATATGCGGGAGAGCGATGGAGAGGTTTTAAGAAATAACTCGCGGACGAATATGTTAATAATCCCAAAAAAGATCTCGCTCCTGCACATGTCAGATATAATTATATTAAAGAAGAAGTATGGGAAGAGTTTCTGAAGTCTCGAGATACCCCCGCATTTAAGGTTAGTATGAATTATATTTGAGTTTTTTTTTTGCATAACATTTTCATTATGTTTAGTGATAACTTTTTGAGTTTATAATTAATAGGAAAAAATTCGAAAGGGTAAGGAAAATGTGGCTAGGAATGTATACCCACGCGTATTATCTCGTGGAGGGTATCGCTTGCTTGTGGAGACAATTAAAAATGAAAGGATTTCATTGAGAGATTATTATACATTAGATGATAATGGTAGTCCATCTTCACCATCACGCCATGAGTTATGGAAGAGAGCACGACAAAAGAAAGGGGGAAAATACACATCAAAGTCTACACAAGTTGTTGCTGAGAAAATTGTAAGTAAAACTTGGAAATTACTTAAAGTATCATTATATTTGTGATTGATAAAAACTAGTGAAATTATTGTGGTTTTTGCATTTTGTAGGATTCTCTATTTGAAGAAGCTGAAAAAGGTGTCTTTGTTCCAGATGGACGTAACAATATCTTAACAGCAGCCATTAGAACATTTGAGCATGGTGGTCGTGTTCGTGGTGTTGGAAAACACCATAAGCAAAGCACTTACTTTGGAAGGTCATCTTCACGTCAAGGACAACATATATATGTAAATGAACAACTTGAACAACTTACATCTAAATTGAAAGCAATACTTGGAGCTGAATTTGATCAAAAGTTGGTTGAAGAGCGTAAGGTGTTGCAACAATCTTTTATGGAGACACTTAAGTCTATGGGTTTTTCGCAAAGCACAGATAATAATAAATGCATTGAAAAAATGGAAGTAGTTGAAGGAAGCGGAAAAGAAAGTTGTTCAACTGCAAAAGGAAGCACAAAAGACGTGGAAGTTGACGATGTTCGGAGATTGTTACTCATGGTTGTGAAAATTGAGGACAGACACTTGGAAATGGAATTAAGTCATTGTCGATCTGTCGCTAATTTGTATATGTCAGCTAAGTGTATCAGAGAGTTGTTGATGAGTTTTCATTGGCTTGACGTGTACTCTGCAAGTTTGGTGCACGTAAGTACATTTTCTTTTTTTAATACTATAAATATCTATTAATATGTAATATCTCTCATCACTTTGAATCTAATGTTTATTTTAAAATTATTCTGGTTTATTCATCGTGTATGTATTGATAATTCCACATCAGAAGTATATGGAATTATGGACCCTGCTATGTGTATATATGTTGATACTGTGACGAAAACTCAAGCAGGTGTTAAAAAATACATACAAGATAAGTTAGAGAGGGAAAATAGAGTGTGTCACTTACTACCACTTATTCATGGGTAAGTTTTTATGAAATTGTGTTTTCTATTTTTTAATTTTGATAACATAGATATTTTATGTGACTTTCGTGTTTCCACACACACGTACAGACGACATTGGCAATTAATTGTCATGTTTCCGAGAGAATATTGTGGTCGTCTTTTGTTCACTTCATCGGGAAATTGATGAAATCACGAAGAAAATTGTTACAAAGTAAGTTTATCTTTTATGTGAATTTTGTTATAATATATTATATATCATATATATACATAAATTGTTACAAAAGTAATTTCATATTTTATGTGGCTTTATATAGATTTTTTCTGAATTAGTGCTTTTGGGGTTCATCAAATGGCAAATGGAAATAGAAAAAAGGCTACCTGGCTTCAGCCCAATGTACTTGTGATGTAAATTATAATTCTATATTTAATTTTATGATAGTTAGTCACTAATTATGTCATTCATTTGTAGACAAGGAAACAACATAACTCTAATGATTGTGGGTACTATGTGATGAGAAATATGTTGGATATTGTCTCTGTCAATATAACCGAGTCTTGGATGCAGGTAATAAAAATAACTTTACTTTGTTATTTCTTTGCTTTTTGCAACTTAATGTAAATTTTCAAAGAATAACTATATATTGTTATTTACGTATTGTAGGTATTTGATGACCCTACCGAATTAACACAAGATGATTTGTATGATTTACGACTCCGTTGGGCAAAATGTTTCTTTGAGTTATATAAAGATTAAGCTTTATCTGGTGAGTATATATGGAATTGTCTATATATCAGATTTGAGTTTCTTAACTTTAGTGTTGTTTCCTGATGTTAATTGGTGTTATTGTTTATTGTCAGCAAATGTGATTTTGGTGTTGTCTTCAGAAGCTACAACTCATCTTCTCGTGGATGCATGTTGGTATTTCAAGTGCGGGAAAGGACTTATAAATTGTTGTATATTTGTTGTTTTGTTATTGTTTTGGTAGTCCATCGTGTGTAAACTTTCTTATAATTTTGTACACTTATGTGTATCCTAGATTAATACTTTTGTAAATCAACTGTTCATTTTGAAGAATATATATATATATATATATATATATATATATATATATATATATATATATATATATATGCATCATAGCTATTTGGTGCAATAAAATTATCCTTCACTAGTTAGAAAAATATGAAAATAGAGACCTAGATGTGGTCTGTGTGATGTGGGAAAAATATGAAAAATAGCGACCTATCTATGGTTTGTGTGGTATTGGAAACATATGAAATATTAGGTACAAACAAAATTACAACAAAAACTGGAAAGCACCTTGAATTCGCTAAAAAGTAGCAAACATATTACATCGGGCCATTGAGGAAATAGATGTAAAAACATATATATTACATCGGGCAACTGGTGAAATTGATGTTAAAACAATATATTACATCGGTTCGTTGAAGCCACCGATGTAAAATATGGAATATATATTTTTTTTAAATGGATTAGTTTACACATTAGACGTAACATTCAACCGATGTGGTATATTTATATTTCACATCAGGCAGTGGCCTGATGTAAAATGTCTCTGATTTACTACATCGCTTGGATTTACATCGGACCCAGGCCCGATGTAAAAAGTATTTTTCTCCCGATGTAAAAAGTACTTTCTGCACTAGTGAATTCACGAAAATTTAAATTTGCCTCTTAAATTTTGTGGCGTGTTTAACACGTCACCACCAATTTTTTTTGAAATTTTTAACATTTCTCCCCATGTGAACGTTACAGCATTTAGTGTTTTTATTTTACTTTTTAGTAGTGACATGATTCCCACGTCGCAATTTTTTTTCAATTATCAATGTCTGACTCCCAATGACTTTACATTATTTATATTATTTAAAGGTAGTGACGTGAGTATCACGTCGCAACTACCAATTTTTTAACACGTGATAATCACGTCACTAAACCACTTCGCATGAGAATTTTATTCTTGTAGTGATATTAGGTCCTTGTTTTTTTAAGGGATATGGAAATATGGCATCATCATGTATATGCAAATTCAATATGGTATTTGGAGTTTACACTTTTTGTCAAACTGTTAGCCATGTCTTCTTTAGTTGTCTTGCTAAGTTGTTTAGTTTTGAAGTTGCAACTGAGAAATTGTTGTTTGCGGCGTGAAAATTACGAGGCTATATTTTATTCATTATTTAATTTAATTTAATTCTTGTATATAACTAAGTTTTTTAAATTATATTTAACTTAATTCTTTTCTTGTATGTGTAGCAACCTGCCCTAAAAACTAAATTTTAGAGTCGCCACCTATTCTACCAAGGTGAATAGGAAACCTTACGCAGGTAAAAGATCGAGGTAAGAATATTATAATCAGGTCGAGGGAAGGTGTTAGGCACTCTCAACCCTTTCCTAAGGTTTGCATTATAAAGATAAAGGTTTATGGCTAGATTTATTAAGGTTAATAGCTAAGGAAGTGAAGAGGGCGAAAAGTGAGATCTGAACCTGATTAGGATTTAAGGGAGGGGGACTCGCCTTGTTGCCAAGTGCCTACGTATCTCCTTAGGGAGAATCAGTGTCAACGTAGTTCAGGCAGAGGGTTGTACGCCTTAGAATTAGAGTTTGATTTGATATGGTTTGAAGTTGTTTTAAGGGCTTTTTGAGTGGCCTATCGTAGTTTTGAATTTTTGATTTGAAGATGAAAGTGTTTTGAAGTTTGGCGTACAACCCTGATTTGATATGTTACCGTTAGGTGCGATGATCAATAGATTTGATCATTATAGTTAACGGATTAAGTAATGTATTGCTGGTTACTCAGACTGATAGATTCGATCGTCGCGGGCAGCAAATAAAATGTATTTTAAATTTTGTAATCAAATTACGAGCTTTATCATTTTATCTCTCGTCATTGCGACTAATATATTTAGTCGGGTCGAGGAGAGAATTAACCAGAATTAGTTAAATTATTAACATTAATAAATTAATTATATTCAATTTATTTCTCGCCAATGCGACCAATAGATATAGTCGGATCGAGGAGAAAGTTATTTAAGGGTTAATGTTTCGCCAAATGGGCAGCGGGATTGGGCAAACCCTAATACTTTGGTTACACACTCCTAAGGTTTGTGTGATTTTTAATAGTTAAAATTAATTAAATAAATTAAGTCGAATAATCGGGAAAAATCCCAACCCTAGTCATTAACCTAACCCTGATTTTATTACTTTAATTCTAACTAAAATAAATTAATTAAATAAAACCCTTAACCAATATTTAATCTAAATATCTTAATAATAAATTAAATAAATATTAGAAAATGTATAGAAACCTGGGAGTAATCCAGTGTTGCTGATTGGTGAGCGTCCATGGTGCATCCTCAACCTGGTGTACGTCAGATCTGGCCTTGAGACAATCCTAAGGTGATGACTGAAGGGCACATGATGGGTCGCATAGTTTCACGCACACTGGATCTAAAAGCCAAATTTGCTTAAAAAATAAGCGTCTCGCTTGGGTATCGAACCCAGGCTCTCTCGCCTACTGCTAACCAAAGTCACTTTCCCCTTCGCCATGAATCAGTCGCTGATAGTAATTTGAACAACAGACATTGTATATAAAAAAAAACGAGCCATTAAAATTTCAAAAAAATCAAACGCGCGCGTCCCTGTACATCTTCTTCCTCGTGAATTTCTGGAAACAGCATAGGCTTTTGGCAAAGATTTTTGTTTGTTGCTATAGACCTGCAAACGTCAAATCCATCACACAATACAAATAAATCCCAATTAATTATCCAAATATACCAAAACCTATCCCCTGAACATGAAAACGCAAACGATTCGGACCAATTTAGTCTCCAATTAGCAACCCCCAAATCGGAGCTTAGAAACCCTAGAAATGATAATTTACGAAACCTGCAATAAAACTTCAATCAAATGGCATAGGGAGATTGTAAACATAATTATAAACACAAATATGTATCACAACTTGATTTATGACGCGTATATGATGGAACTCGAATCAAAATTTTTTGAAGCGTAAAACGTGAATATCCAGGTCCGTATGAATGTATTCAGATTGATGCTGGTGATTCGTTTACGCTCAGAGAACTCCAGGGAATTGATTTAAACGTTTGGTTTGGCTCAAATCGAACTGTATCTCCAAGAACGGTTTCGATTTTTTTTTGATTTTGAGAGGGCTCGGTTATGGCCTTTTTTCCTCATCTTTCTTTTGGGCGGATGCACCTCTTAGATATATATATATATATATATATATGGCCGAAAATTAGGTTTGCAACTTGCCTTAAATCTCCATCATTTTGATTGAATCAGATAAATGATGATTGAGATTTTCTTGCCATATTTGTTTGATGCCTCTGTTTGGAGTGATCTTGTGGAACTTGCACATCTAATCCTGAAAACGTGAACAAACACAACTTGACCAATTTGATTTTTTTTTCTTTTTTTTTCATTTTAATAGCCTAATAATAATAATTAATAGTAATAATAAAATAATAATACCATTAAAATATTAATACAATCTATTTTTATTTAACATTTTACATGAGTAAAAGAAATCAAATAAAAAATAATAATGATAAACAACAATAATTAAAACTAATAACAATGATAATTCTATTAAAATTAGTTAATAACACTAATCAAAAAATATTAACCCTAAATAATAATACTAATTCTAATAAGACTATCATTACTCTAAAAATAATCCTAATATATGTAATTACTAAAACCTAATCACAATAATGAACCTAATTAATCCTAATACTAACCCTAATACTACCTAATAATAATTCTATTAATACTAACATTAATAATAAGAATTAATAATGCTAAATACTAATAGTTAGTCACGATAAAAAAAAATAATAATCGAAACAAATGTAAGTAAAACCCAAAATACCCCCAAAAATGATAAAACCCTTGTAATAATTGGGCCCAACGTTTGGGTCCTAAACATCAGTTAATTATGCCCTTGTTTTAACTCAACCTGATTTATAAGAGAGCGGGTTTGACAATAGAAATGTCAAACCCCATGACTCTTAGTTTTGAACCTTGATGTATTAGCAGACGTAGATTTGATCGGGCAAATTTTGGGGTATGACAGCTGCCCCTGTTCAATCTTCTTAAACCTAAAGAGTCGGATAGGCACGTCTGCCTATCGTGATCTAATGGTAGAAGATGATTGAACACTTAAATGCCCTGAAATTTGCATTTGTTGAGAAGAAATTCCGTGGGAGATGGGCTTACAGATGCCATCCAAGGTGAATACCCTTCTTTTTTTTTTTAACGTGAAGCAACTGTTTTTTTTTTTGGAAGGAACCAGGTGCTTTGATTGTAGCATGGCCTGAAAAGGCAACCAGAATTTTATGCGATGTTATGATGCATGCGATGTATGATGCAGTGAGCTTCTCAAAATAAATGAGAGCGATGTACGTATATGTATTATGTATGAATGAGGTATGTAATTAAATGATGCATGACTATTAACCATGTTACTCGAAGTATGTTAGTAATTTTGAAAAAGAAAAATAAAACCTTTGTTTGTTACTGATGATGTTTTGGAGAAGATCATTGCCGAGGGACTAACGTGATAAACCCTATTGAGAAACCCTTTGTAAAACCTTGTTGTAAAACCCTTTGTAAAACCCTTTGTAGTCTTGAAGAATATCACTGCCGAGGGACTAACCTGATAAACCCCATTGAAGAACCCATTTGTGAAACCCTTTGATCACTGCCGAGGGACTAACGTGATGGGTAAACGTAACTATCCATTACGACGACTCGCAGTTTGTTGTGTAGAAGATAGTTAACTTGCTATAGCTCTAGCAAGCTTTCGTAGTTTGTGAACCCGCAAAAGGATCACTTGCTATAGTTCTAGCAAGTTCACCTACACCAATAGGATTACTTGTCATAGTTCTAACAAGCTCACCTACACCATTTGGATCATCTGCCCTTGTTCAGACAAATTTCACCTGCACCATTTCGATCATTTGCCCTGGCTCGGACAAATTTCACCTACACCATTTGGATCATTTGCCCTGGTTCGGACAAATTTCACCTACACCATTTGGATCATTTTCCCTGGTTCGGACAAATTTCACATGCACCATTTGGATCATTTGCCTTGGTTTGGACAAATTTCACCTACACCATTTGGATCATTTGCTGTGGCTCGGACAAATTTCACCTACATCATTTGGATCATTTGCCCTGGTTCGGACAAATTTCACCTACACCATTTGGATCATTTGCCCTGGTTCGGACAAATTTCACCTGCACCATTTGGATCATTTGCCCTGATTCGGACAAATTTCACCTGCACCATTAGGATCACTTGTCATAGTTCTGACAAGTTCACCTGCACCAATAGGAGTCACTTGCCCTAGTTCGGACAAGTTTACCTGCACCAATAGGAATCACTTGTCCTGGTTCAGACAAGTTTACCTGCAGCAATAGGAATTATTTGCTATAGTTCTAGTAAACTTACCTGCACCAAAGGAATTACCTACCATGGTTCTGACAGGCGTACCTGCATAAGAGGAATCATTTGCTATAGTTCTAGCAAACTTACCTGCATGAAAAAGATTCACTTGCTATAGCGCTAGCAAGTTTATTCGCATAAAATTCTTGACGGTATCCTGTAGATGTATGAAGATGATGCTCGCGACTCGAGGGTCAGAAAGGAAACTATATGTTTAGAAACTCACGACTCGAGGGTCGGAAAACACACCTATCACAACACGAGGGTTGGAAACTCACGACACGTGGGTCGGAAAACACACCTATCACAACACGAGGGTTGGAAACTCACGACACGTGGGTCGGAAAACACACCTATCACAACATGAGGGTTGGAAACTCACGACACGTGGGTCGAAAAATACACCTGTCACAACACGAGGGTTGGAAACTCACGACACGTGGGTCGGAAAATACACCTATCACAACACGAGGGTTGGAAACTCACGACACGTGGGTCGGAAAATACACCAGTCATAATACGAGGGTTGGAAACTCACGACACGTGGGTCGAAAATTGGGCTTTTGTAGTATGGGAACGCGCTAGATGATATGCGTATGTATATGTTTTTATGAGTGAAATGAACAGCAAGGTTGCTATCATCGGTAAGGTTACCGGGATACATCAATCGGGTGATTGGAAATAAACAAACAGTAAGGTTACTGTCATCGGTAAGGTTACCGGGATACGCCAGTCAGGCAATCGGAAATAAACCAACATTAAGGTTACTGTCATCGGTAAGGTTAACGGGAAGCAGGTAGACAATGTGGTTTAGCACCAGAGTAATGACTTGGATGTTTTTATGTATGGGATAATGCTTATGCTCATGCATATGTTGATTGATGTAATGAGTGGAACAAAATAATGTCTTCTATAAGACTACCTGAAGAGGTTTCCGGAATGGATATGAATATTTGTCTTAAAGAAGACTACCTGAAAAGGTTCTTGGAAAGGATAAAATTTGTCTTAAAGAAGACCACCTGGAAAGGCTGAAAGATGTCTTAAAAAAGACTATCTAAAAAGGTTCTTAGAAAAGGATAAGGAATGTCTTAAGGAAGACTGCCTGAAGAGGTCCCCGGAAAGGATGATGAATGTCTTAGAAAAGACTACCTAGGAAAGTTCTTAGAAAAGAATGTCTTAAAGAAGACTACCTAAAAAGGTTCTTAGAATGATGATGAATGTCTTAGAAAAGACTACTTAGAAAGGTTTTTAGAAGAGAATGTCTTAAAGAAGACTACTTAGAAAGGTTTTTAGAAGAGAATGTCTTAAAGAAGACTACCTAAAAAGGTTCTTAGAATGTCTTAAAGAAGACTACCTGAAGAGGTTCCTGAAAAGGATCGTGAGATTTGTCTTAAAGAGGACTACCTAAAAAGGTGTGGTGTAATGTATCAACCAATGTATGTAATGCATGACTTATATGTATTTGCATGATGCTCCAATGGTAGGTTGTTGATAGCCAAAGTGTGTATAGTTTGCTAATGTTGTAAGGTTGTTGGATGCTAGCGCGATTTCCCAATACCTGTTTTTTTGAACTTTGAAGATCGTAGTCAGGAGAAAGATTGATTCGAGGTTGTAAAGTATGAGAACGCCTTTTCCTTACGTTGTGCGTCTTGCCCCGGTTTGGCTTTTTGAAATACTCCACGCCTTTAACCTTTTGAGGTTCTCCACACCTTTAACCTTTCGAGGTTCTCCACACCTTTAACCTTTTGAGGTTCTCCACACCTTTAACCTTTCGAGGTTCTCCACACCTTTAACCTTTTGAGGTTCTCCACACCTTTAACCTCTCGAGGTTCTCCACACCTTATGGACTTGATATCCAATGCCCCAATGTTTAGTGGAAAGAGGTGCCTATGGTCTCCAAGCCATGAAGGAAGTGTCCTGGGAAATAACCTTGTCGTATGCTTCAACGTTTAGATTGAAGGGTATGCCCCTGATCTCCAGGATATGGAGGGCTATCCAGAGTGTTCTATCCTTTTGAATTTGAATTCTTCCCATGTTTGACATGCCCCTGTTTGTGATTTCTTCGAGGTGTGCCCCAAGTCGATTGAACCTTAGGAAGGATACCCTTAGTGAATAGGATGTTTGATTGCATGCCCCTGTGATCCTTGCAATTTTGCCCCTGTTTAGGAGAACCCTCTGGATGTGGTTCCCCCATTCAAGAGTCATTATTAGAAATGATCGCCTTTGATTAACCAATTTTGAGATCTCCTTGAATGCTAAGTGCATATTCGTAGATGACGTTGTACCCTTTTGAGAAGTAACTCCAATGTGATGCGTATGCAAGTTTTGAAATCGAGGTCCGTTATGAATTAGGACTGGATGATTAGAAATGAATGTTTGAAGAAGCATAGTGGTTAGAAATAGTTTTAACAAACCTAGGAGTCGGTATAACAAAATCTTGCTTAGTATGCTTTCGTAGTTAACCTCGCCTCAATTAGGACTTTTGAATGTTGTAACTTGACCTTGGTTCATGGTTTAAGAAACAACGGATATAAGGCTCAAAAATTTATTTAACCCACCCCTTTCTCCTTGATGTTCTCCAAATCCTAAAGATTCGCCTAATCCAACGATTGTGCTTTGTATGTAAGAGAATCATTTTAGTTCTGATGTTGAGTAGAAGCCTTAGTAAAGATCCAAGCACTGATAAAAAATGTTGTAAAGATCCAAGCATTGATGTGAAGCTTTGATGGTTTAGCAGTCACCAGATTATCCTTTGTATTTCGCCTTTGTTTTTATCCCTTATTTTTGCATGAACCAATTCTTTTGAGTTTGATCCATCGGGATGCCCTAATTTTTGTCTAAGTCTTTTTGTTTTCTTTTATGGAATTTTCCATTTTGACTTAGCGGGCGCTTTCCTCCTTTTTCTTTTGAATGCTTCTTTTGAGATTGATCCTCGGATATTGAATGTTGTGACTGCCATATTGACTTTGATTTGCAAGCTTCGACTTTGATACTTCCTCGATCTTGAATGATGTATAAGGGAAGAAGATTGTTGTGAATGTTATCTCCATTGCTTCCCCAATCTTGGATGAACGCGAGGAAGAAGATATGCTTGAACCTTTGCTTTGCTTTATCCTTATGCTTGAATCCTTTGCTTGAATCCTTGCTTGGATTGACTGATTCTCTTGACAACCAAAATACACCATTGAATTTATCGAAATCTACCCTGCCCCAGGTTGAAATCAAGGTTTTTTTTGAAAAGTAGAAACAAACTCCAACTCCTGGCTCGAGGGGGTGACGAGGGATTAACATCCTTATCTCTCCACTGTTTAGGAATTGAAACAATGCTTGTGCATCGTTGGTTCGGTCTTACCTTGAAAGCATATGTTTAGCTGGACTTAATTATTTGTATTCGTCATTCTCCTTTATGTTTGTTAATAATCTTAAATTTGAAATTGAAAATAGAAGTGTGCGAGTGGAAAGTCGTAGTAACGAGCGAATGAATTGACTCCAAAACCTGCATGGTCATCCCATTAGAATTGCTAATCCGAAGGTACAACTTTTATCCTGAGTAACACTTAGCGATCGTAGGGGTTGAAATCCTGAGTATGAAAAGACCTATTAATCCTAGGGTCAATCTCCTTTGTAGATCCGTTTGACCTTGTTTTACTCCTTAGCTCCTTAGACTTGTAGAAGTAAGGGCAACCCTGAATTCTCCTTGGGCACGTCAAAGTTGTCGGGAATAAATTGTTAGCGTTGGGTTTTCGTCGTTTCGGAACTTCATGAGTTTCCTTAGACTGAACCTCTTTTGCTTTTCTAGAGGATAGTATCACACCATTTGCAATCTCCAGGGTTTGTAGATTGATAAAGAAAATTTGTGACCCTTTTGCCCCTTGGTGTGGATTTAGCATATGTCGCATTCCCTCCATCATAGTCATGCATCTTTTTTCATGACATTGCCCCAGTTGGACTGACCCTTGCCCCCAGGTTATTGTAGAGCGTCCTTGTAAATTTTGCTTTGTTCTAAGACGAACCCCTTTATGACTAGATACCCCTTTAGTGTATCTATGAGGGAACTCTTTTGTTGAACTAATCCTTGCTCGATGATAACCTTTGTTGTTTTTACAATCCTGTTTCGAAAAGGCATGGACATGCGGCGGGTATGGTGAAAGACATCCTCTTTTCCTTAGTAAGACTAAGATCATTCTAGATACTTTATCCTCCTTTCTCGATAGTTTATGATCCTTTTTATTCTTCTTTGCGAGTCTTGGGAAATCGGCTAGCGCGGTAAGTACGAATACGGGTGAAGGTAGAGATGCAAATGCCAATGTAGATGAATGCATGAAAATGCAAATGCATGCGTATGCGAGAGACTCCTTGTATTATAACTCCTTGTATGCAATGCAATGCAGAAATGCGACATATATAATCCTAAGGATAGCCTATGCGGACATAGGGGTGACATTGTACCCAAACGAAATACGTGCAAGCTAGAAGTTATGACACGCCAATGGAAATCCCTTAGATTAGGGAGTATGCAAAAGGTAGTGGCTGGTGACCGTTCAAGACAGTCACCAAATCTCATGGCCATCGAGAGGCCGTTCGACTTGTAGCAATGAAGTTGTCCCTCGTGGGAAGGTTCTCTGTGTGGAACACAACCTGTCTAAGGACGATATTTGACGAAGTGAAACCCCTATAGGCTAAGGATGAAAGATGTATAGATGGAAATCCAAAACTCTACATAAATTAGGAGGTGTGCGGGAGCAAGCACGGGTTGACCGTTCAAGACAGTTACCAGCTCTCATGGCCATCGTGAAGCCAATCGACGTGCATTAATGAGAATGTCCTTCAGGGGAAGGACACGTTGTTGTAGAAATACGTGGACGTAAAATAAAATCCCTACGGGCTAGGGAGTGTGTAGGAGTAAGCACGGGGTGACCGTTCAAGACAGTCACTGGATCTCATGGCCATCGAGAGGCCAATCGACGTATGCTAACGAAGATGTCCTTCGTACGAAGGATGCGATTTTAGAAATAGAATCCCTACAGGCTAGGGAATGCATAGACGTAAGCACATGGTGACTGTTCAAAATAGTCACTGGATCTCATGGCCATCGAGAGGCCAATCGACGTGCGTAAACGAAGATGTCCTTCGTGGGAAGGACACGTAGTTGTAAAAATACAAAGATATAAAAGGAAACTCCCTACAAGCTAGGGAGTGCGTAGATGCAGGCGCGGAGTGACCGTTCATGACAGTCACTAGGTCTCATGGCCATCGGGAGGCCAATCAACGTGCATAAATGTAGATGCCCTTCGTGGGAAGGACATGGTCTTGGAATTAGAGTCCTTACAGGCTAGGGAACACGTAGTGATGCCTGCAAAATTGAAACACATATATTCGTAGCATATAAATCGCAAACATATAACAAGCACAAAAGCACAAAAGTCCTAAGTTCATAGGTTCGGCATGACGGCTTAGGGAGGCTACCCTTCCCATTGGTATGTTCTAAACAAGGGTCTCATGGGGTCATTCGTAGCCGCCGATAATTTTTGTCTCTTTGGATTTTAGAACTCATTTATCCATGAGCTTCGAGTTTTAGGGGTAGGTTCTCAGAGAGATCAGCTAAATACCAAGTCCAGCCCTCAACAAGGTCAAGCCTCATATCAGACCTTTCCGGATATTTAACCCACTCTGAGTGGAATTTTAATAAGACTCGTAGGCGATGTAATTCCCCTCTGGTCTTAAATATAATTCCCACGCTTAGGTTTAACAACAGTTTTATAATCCCAGCAGTGCAAATATATTAATATAACATTTAAACATTTAATGCAAATATATTAACATAAACAATTAACATTTAGGCAAATAATAAAAATTAAATAAATAAATAAAACAGAAATTAAATATTTATTAAAAAAACCATAACCCTAAACCAAACCCTAAAATGGAGAATTAGCCAAACCCAAAAAATTTCGCCAAAAACCTAAACCGTTTACCAAAACCTAAACCCTCTCAAGCCTTAGGAGCATAATAATTCACCATTTTTAGTTATCCCCAGCAGAGTCGCCAGCTGTAGCAACCTGCCCTAAAAATTAAATTTTAGAGTCGCCACCTATTCTACCAAGGCGAATAGGAAACCTTACGCAGTTACGAGATCAGGGTAAGATTATTATAATCAGGTCGAGGGAAGGTGTTAGGCACCCTCAACCCTTTCCTAAGGTATGCATTATAAAGATAAAGGTTTATGGCTAGATTTATTAAGGTTAATAGCTAAGGAAGTGAAGAGGGCGAAAAGTGAGATTTGAACCTGATTAGGATTTAGGGAAGGGGACTCGCCTTGTTGCCAAGTGCCTACGTATCTCCTTAGGGAGAATCAGAGTCAACGTAGTTCGGGCACAGGTTTGTACGCCTTAGAATTAGAGTTTGATTTGATATGGTTTGAAGTTGTTTTAAAGGCTTTTTGAGTGGCCTATCGTAGTTTTGAATTTGTGATTTGAAGATGAAAGTGTTTTGAAGTTTGGCGTACAACCTTGATTTGATATGTTACCGTTAGGTGCGATGATCAATAGATTTGATCATTATAGTTAACGGATTAAGTAATGTATTGCTGGTTACTCAGACCGATAGATTCGATCGTCGCGGGCAGCAAATAAAAAGTATTTTAAATTTTGTAATCAAATTATGAGCTTTATCATTTTATCTCTCGTCATTGCGACTAATAGATTTAGTCGGGTCGAGGAGAGAATTAAACCAGAATTAGTTAAATTATTAACAGTAATAAATTAATTAGATTCAATTTATTTCTCGCCAATGCGACCAATAGATATAGTCGGATCGAGGAGAAAGTTAATTAAGGGTTAATGTTTCTCCAAATGGGCAGCGGGATTGGGCAAACCCTAATACTTTGGTTACACATGTAAGTATCAGATATGCCTAAGAGGGGGGGGGGGGGTGAATTAGGTTTTCAAAAATAATTGGTTTTATGAGAATGTCTTTACTAATTTTTGGTTAAGTGTTTGAAGGCTTTTGATGGTTTTTATCTTTTTCTTGGTAATGGTAATGAAAGCGGTAAAAGCGAAAAGATAAAGAACACAACGATATATCCTGGTTCCCCTCACAATCCGAGAGTACTCCAGTCCCCTTTCAAACACGAAAGAGATTTCACTATAGTTAGAATTATTGTACAAGCCTATGCCTACTATCTAACCTATAGGGTGATCAAAGGTTCTTAACACCTTTAAGATCAAACAACACTAATGTGAATGAAGAACAATCCTCTTCAAACACAACACTTACTTCCAACAATCTTGGATAGTAAGGAGAAATAATTTTTGAATGATACAAGAATTTATGAAGATGAATAATATATCAATCTTGGATTGATCTTCCCTTTCAAGCATACAATTCCTTTTAATGATAAACAAGTGTTCAATGAATGTATGATATGAAACTTTGGTATTTGAGTGAAAGTTATATGAACAAAGTTTCAAATAAAAATGAAGTATGGACACTTGGTGATTTTTGTGAAAGATATGGACACTTGAATTGTTTGAATTATTTGAATGAAAGAGGTAAAAAATAAATTCTGAAATATCTGAAATATATAGCCTCTAAGACACCTTTATAAATGGTTATTTTGTATGGAAGGATGCAAGAATAAAAGATGAAAAGGTACCTTTTGAAGAATGAAAGGAAATCTGAATTTTTGAAAAAATTCACGTGGGAACCGGTTCCCTTAAAACAGAACCCGGGTTCCCTATATGTAACGTTACTAAAATTTGAAAAATTGAACTGGGGAACCGGTTCCCAGAAAGTGGAACTCGGTTCCTGGACATGATGAGCGAAGATTTGTTGGGCAGAGGGAACTGGGAACCGGTTCCTCCAAACTGGAACTCGGTTCCCACATGCAAAAAAACACTAAAAACATATATTTGAAAGTTTGAATGATTTTCTAATGTTTTGCAAATATTATGGAACATGTATGAATGTTTGAGAACACTTGTTTATGCATCAAGAGAGTTGTATACCATATACCTTAATATTTTTGATCAATGAAGTTTAAGCTCTTTTTGAAATACTTGAATCTTTATGCTTTCATATGAATGGATCCATTCCTTTTGCAATTGAAATTTTGTCTTCATCAAAACCAAGTTGTAGAAAGATTGTCTTCACAACACACTCCTAGGGTTTTTAAGATTTTTAATTGTTAAAATTAATTAAATAAATTAAGTCGAATAATCGAGAAAAATCCCAACCCTAGTCATTAACCTAACCCTGATTTTATTACTTTAATTCTAACTAAAATAAATTAATTAAATAAAACCCTTAACCAATATTTAATCTAAATATCTTAATAATAAATTAAATAAATATTAGAAAATGTATAGAAACCTGGGAGTAATCCAGTGTTGCTGATTGGTGAGCGTTCATGGTTCATCCTCAGCCTGGTGTACGTCAGATCTGGCCTTGAGACAATCCTAAGGTGATGACTGAAGGGCGCATGATGGGTCGCATAGGTTCACGCACACTAGATCTGAAAGCCAAATTTGTTTAAAAAATAAGCGTCTCGCCTGGGTATCGAACCCAGGCTCTCTCGCCTACTGCTAACCAAAGTCACTTTCCACTTCGCCATGAATCAGTCGCTGATAGTAATTTGAACAACAAACATTATATATAAAAAAAACGAGCCATTAAAATTTCAAAAAATCAAACGCGCGCGTCCTTGTACATCTTCCTCGTGAATTTCTGGAAATAGCATAGGCTTTTGGCAACGGTTTTTATGTGTTGCTATAGACCTGCAAACGTCAAATTCATCACACAATACAAATAAATCCCAATTAATTATCCATATATACCAAAACCTATCCCCTGAACATGAAAACGCAAACGATTCGGACCAATTTAGTCTCCAATTAGCAACCCCCAAATCGGAGCTTAGAAACCCTAGAAATGATAATTTACGAAACCTGCAATAAAACTCCAATCAAATGGCATAGAGAGATTGTAAACATATTATAAACACAAATATGTATCACAACTTGATTTATGACGCGTATATGATGGAACTCGAATCAAAATTTTTTGAAGCGTAAAACGTGAATATCCAGGTCCGTATGAATGTATTCAGATTGATGCTAATGATTCGTTTACGCTCAGAGAACTCCAGGGAATTGATTTAAACGTTTGGTTTGGCTCAAATCGAACTGTATCTCGAAGAACGGTTTCGATTTTTTTCTGGTTTTGAGAGGGCTCGGTTATGGCCTTTTTTCCTCATCTTTCTTTTGGGCGGCTGCACCTCTTTGATATATATATATATATATATATATATATATATATATATATATATATATATATATATATATATATATATATATATATATATATATAGCCGAAAATTAGGTTTGCAACTTGCCTTAAATCTCCATCATTTTGATTGAATCAGATAAATGATGATTGAGATTTTCTTGCCATATTTGTTTGATGCCTCTGTTTGGAGTGATCTTGTGGAACTTGCACATCTAATCCTGAAAACGTGAACAAAACACAACTTGACCAATTTGATTTTATTTTCTTTTTTTCATTTTAATAGCCTAATAATAATAATTAATAGTAATAATAAAATAATAATACCATTAAAATATTAATATAGTCTATTTTTATTTAACGTTTTACATGAGTAAAAGAAATCAAATAAAACATAATAATGATAAACAACAATAATGAAAACTAATAACAATGATAATTCTATTAAAATTAATTAACAACACTAATCAAAAAATATTAACCCTAAATAATAATACTAATTCTAATAAGACTATCATTACCCTAAAAATAATCCTAATATATGTAATTACTAAAACCTAATCACAATAATGAACCTAATTAATCCTAATACTAACCCTAATACTACCTAATAATAATCCTATTAATACTAACATTAATAATAAGAATTAATAATGCTAAATACTAATAGTTAGTCATGATAAAAAAAATGATAATAATCAAACAAATGTAAGTAAAACCCAAAATACCCCCAAAAATGATAAAACCCTTGTAATAATTGGGCCCAACGTTTGGGTCCTAAACATCAGTTAATTACGCCCTTGTTTTAACTCAACCTGATTTATAAGAGAGCGGGTTTGACAATAGAAATGTCAAACCCCATGACTCTTAGTTTTGAACCTTGATGGATTAGCAGACGTAGATTTGATCTGGCAAATTTTGGGGCATGACAATATGTGCAGAAGGATTATCAGACATTGCTTGTATAATTTTCAATTGAAAATCCTCAATATACTCGGAGAAATTCATACCTCTTGTTTCACATGTCGATTTTAGTCGTCTACTTCTTATTTGCTTGATTGGAAGTAGGCGCCTAAAAAGAAAATGTTTTTCTTTTTATTTTAAAATTTAAAAAAGATGATATTTTGGCAAGAGATGCAAGTGTTAAAAAAGAAATACCTTCGAGATATTCTATTGACATTCTTGCTACGTATAATAAAAAGTTCATTATTGAAAATTCTTCATTCAATGAGGTTTCTGAAAACAAGATTAAGAATAAAAGATCAAAAGAGTTATTAAAGAAATTCAAGACTAAGGTGCAAGAAGAGCGGCCCAAGTTGCCATTGATGTTTAAAGAAAAGATTAAAGAAATAAGAGATACTGAGGTGAAGTTGGTGATCCAGAAGGAACTAACTAACTATGATTTCTGAAGGTAACAGATCAAACTACTCTCTTCTGATATATATATTGACTTGCAAAGGATTTGTCTCAAAAGTGAAAATTAGGTTACAAAGAGAGGGTCTTTATATAGAGACCAGGGAAACATAAATAGACATAACATTTAATGATTAACTATTTCCTATGAAAGTTTGTCTGCCCTAGAGAATCTGTCTTTTGGCTTTCCAAGACTGCATTTAAATTTATCCAACAAAACTCCCCCATAAATTAAATGCTCCTTCGATCAATTAATCCCAGCATCATCTTGCCTCTGTCGAATAGCTCCTTCGACAATGGTTTTGTAAAAATATCCCCAGCTTGATTCTTGCTTGCCACATGCTTCAGTTCGACGCTTCCATTTTTCACATGTTCTCGAATGAAATGAAAACGTACGTCGATGTGTTTACTTCTTTCATGATTCACTGGATTCTTCGCCAGTTCGATTGCTGATTTGTTGTCGACTTGCACTATGGTTGCATTTTCCTGCTTCTGCTCTAACTCACATAACAATCTTCTAAGCCATATAGCATGGCATACACACCATGATGCAGCCACGTATTCTGCTTCGCATGTCGACAGTGTTACAATTGGTTGCTTCCTTGAGAGCCATGTGAAAGCAGTGTTTCCCATAAAGAATACATATCCTGATGTACTTTTTCGATCGTCTATATCTCCACACCAATCGCTGTCGGAGTAACCTGTTAGCTTGTAATCTTCTGCTTTTGAGTAAAACATTCCAAGTGACACAGTTCCTTGGATATAACGAAGAATTCTCTTCAAAGCTTTCCAGTGTGAGTGAACTGGTTCTTCCATAAATCGACTCAAGATTCCGACACTTAGAGAAAGATCTGGTCTAGTACATGTGAGATATCGAAGACTTTCGACCAAGCTTCGAAATTTGTTTGCTTCGACACGTTCCCCCCCATCAAATTTTGAAAGCTTGACTCCTGGCTCCATTGGTGTCGAGATTAGATTGCAACCTTCCATTTTGAACCTCTTCAGAATGTCCTTTGCATATTTTTCTTGTGATACAAAAATTCCAGTTTCTTCTTGTCGAACTTCCAGACCAAGAAAGAAACTCATCCGACCTAAGTCCGTCATCTCAAATTCTCGTGTCATTCGACCTTTGAATTCTTCGATCATTTGATCACTGTTGCCCAGGAAAATCAAGTCGTCGACATAGAGAGCAACGAACAGTATATCTCCTTTATTCTTCTTCACATACAGGGCATGTTCATAGGGACATTGTTGGAAACCATTCTTTTTGAAGTAAGTATCAATACGTGTATTCCATGCACGAGGTGCCTGCTTTAATCCATAAAGTGCTTTCTTGAGTCTTAGCACTTTTCCTTCGCTTCCGTCTTTCATGTATCCTGGTGGTTGTTCGACATAGACTTCTTCTTCGAGCACACCATTCAAAAATGCTGATTTGACATCCATTTGAAATATTGGCCATTTGAGCTGAGCAGCTTAAGAAATCAGCAGTCGAATTGTCTCCATTCTTGCAACTGGTGCGAATACTTCGTCATAATCTATTCCTTCCTTCTGCCTGTATCCTTTTGCCACAAGTCACGCCTTGTACCTTTCGACTTTTCCTTGAGCATTCATCTTTTTCTTAAACACCCACTTCACACTAATGGTTCGACTTCCTTTTGGTAACTCTGCTAGTTCCCAAGTTTTGTTGTGTTCGATAGCTTTAATTTCTTCGTCCATGGCATTCTTCCACTTCTCATCTCTCCATGCTTCTTCGAAACTAATGTTTTCAGAATCTGCCAGTAGACACACAAGATGTACTTCTTCTGTATTATCATACAACTCTTGCAGGCTTCTCATTCTGGGCTGTGAGCATTCGTCTTCACTGTCAGAGTATTCAAACCTTGGCAATTGATTTTGGGTTGTTGGTATACCGACTGAGGGTTCTTCAGTTTCGACTATGTCTTCTGTCGAATTGTTCCAGTCCCACCTACTTGCTTCATTCACTCGAACATCTCTACTTACTACCACCTTTTTGTTTATGGGGTCGAATAACCTGTATCCTTTTGTTTTCTCATTATACCCAATTAATATATATTTCTGACTCTTGTCTTCAAGCTTCGTTCTTCGTTGATCTGGTACATGTGCATAAGCAACACTACCAAATACTTTAAGATGAGATACAGTCGGTTTCTGTCCACTCCACGCTTCTTGCGGTGTTTGATCTCCCAACTTTGAATGCGGACATCTATTTTGAACATAGATTGAACATTGCACAGCTTCTGCCCAAAATTCCTTCGACATGTTCTTACTTTTGAGCATTGAACGAACCATGTCAAGGATTGTTCGGTTTTTTCTTTCAGCAACCCCATTTTGTTGAGGTGAGTATGCTGCAGTTAGAAATCTCCTTGTACCCTGCTCCTCGCAATACTTCATGAAGGCTGTCGAAGTATATTCTCCTCCTCTGTCAGAACGGAGTGCTTTGATGTGTCGATCAGTCGATTTTTCAACCATTACCTTGAACCTTTTGAATGCTTCGAATGCTTCAGATTTTTCTCTCAGGAAGTAAACCCAAGTCTTTCTTGAGAAATCATCGATGAAGGAAATGAAATACTTCTTGCCACTAAAGGATTCTGGAGTGATTGGTCCACAGATATCAGTGTGAATTAATTCAAGGATGTGCTTAGCATGATATTCTACCTTCTTTTGAAAAGAAGTTTTTGTCTGCTTGCCAAAAACACAATTTTCACAAAATTTTCC
The DNA here is from genome assembly GCF_029867415.1 of Vicia villosa. NCBI lineage: Eukaryota > Viridiplantae > Streptophyta > Magnoliopsida > Fabales > Fabaceae > Vicia > Vicia villosa. Next base: position 486,466 of record NW_026705536.1, read on the forward strand.
TTCAAACTCCATGTTAGGCAATCCATGTACCATGTTTCTTCCCGCTAATCTCTTTAACCCAGCATGATGTAAGTGACCAAAACGTAGATGCCACAGAGTTGCTTGGTCTTCAGTGTCGATTTTCAAACATTTTTCTCGAACGCTTCTCAGATTCAGCTTGTACATTCGATTCCTTCCCATCTCAACTTGAGCAATTTGGTGCCCTGATTTATCCTTCAAATGCAGTATTCGATCCTTCATGAATATCGAATATCCCTTCTCCGTAAGTTGCCCCAGACTTAGAATATTTGCTTTTAGATCTGGTACATAATAAACATCTTGTATTTTTCCAGGTACGTCTTCTTTCTGCAAATAACAAATTGTTCCTTTGCCTTCGACCTTTACCTTCGACGCATCTCCAAAAGATACATGACCATCTTCAATTTTCTTTATTTCTTTGAATAGATGTTTGTGACCACACATATGATTACTTGCTCCTGAGTCAAGGTACCATATGGTGTCATCTTCTGTGTTTGTCTCCTTTTGGGTCATTAATAGGAATCGTTCGTTTGATTCTGTTTCTAGTGCGAAGTTTGTTGTCTCTTCGACTTTCCTCCTGAATCGACAGTCTTTTGCAAGGTGTCCCCCTTTTCCATAATTGTAGCAACTGTATGAGTTGCAATCCTTCGCAAAATGTCCATGTTTATTGCATTTGTAGCATTCGATGTTGGAGTTCGACCTGCCACCTCTATGACCACGTCCTCGACCACGCCAATTTTGTTGACTTGCCTGTCCTCTTTCGAAATTGTTGTTCTGATAGCTTCGACCACCATCTCGACCTCCACGACCACGTCCTCGACCACGCCAGTTTTGAGATAAAAGTGCCCTTTCATCTCTAGTGGATTCCTTTGTCTGTTCTGCATTATTAAGTGTCTCCTCCTTCTTTTGTATTTTGCGTTGTTCGTGTGCCTCAAGTGAACCAGCTACTTCTTCGACAGTGATTGTCGCAAGGTCCTTCGACTCCTCTATTGCACATACTATATTTTCGAATTTTTCAGTCAAAGATCTTAAAATCTTTTCGACAACTCGAGCATCGGTCATTGCTTCTCCATTTCGTTTCAGTTGATTTACAACTGTTTGCACACGCGTGATGTAGTCCGACACGGGCTCCGTCTCCTTCATCTTCATCCTTTCTAATTCTCCTCGAAGAGTTTGCAAACGAACTTGCTTGACTCTATTTGCTCCTCTGAACGCCTTCTCTAGTGTATCCCACGCTTGCTTCGAAGTAGTTGAACCAGCAATCTTCTCAAAACCAGATTCGTCTACTGCTCTAAATAACATGTATAATGCCGTTTTGTCTTTCGACCGCGTCTCTTTCAACGCCTTGTTCTGGGCTGCTGTATTTCCCGTCGTGGTTTCTGGTTCTTCAAACCCTTCTTCTACAACCTCCCACACATCTAACGATCCAAGCAGCGCCTTCATCTGGATGCTCCAGTTCTCATAGTTTGATTTTGACAGTTGCGGCAATGGCATCTGGTTCATCATGTTTGCCATGCGCTCTGATACCAATTTGAAGGTAACAGATCAAACTACTCTCTTCTGATATATATATTGACTTGCAAAGGATTTGTTGCAAAAGTGAAAATTAGGTTACAAAGAGAGGGTCTTTATATAGAGACCAGGGAAACATAAATAGACATAACATTTAATGATTAACTATTTCCTATGAAAGTTTGTCTGCCCTAGAGAATCTGTCTTTTGGCTTTCCAAGACTGCATTTAAATTTATCCAACAATTTCTCTGGAAACAACAATCATTTAGTCATTCCAATAAGAAGGATTACATAGATTTTTCTGACACCAATGGAGCAATTATCTTTGGATTATGTGCCTTAAAAGAAAAAAGGTAAAAAAGAAAAGATGGTTGGCATGTCTGTGTTTATGATAGATCACAATCTTAATATTTTGGATGACATGTACTTCAAGTTGTGGCAAATGGAAACAACTGAGATCTATAATATCATTGGTAAATGATACACATTTGTAGCAAGCAAATATTTGAGAGCTGGGCATAAGGTGCAATTTTGGTCATTTAGAAGAAAGAGACAACTCTTCTTTGCATTTGTTAAGATATTGTAAAGATATATCAATTTATAGTGCAAGTGCTTTTTTTTTTCATATAGGTATTTAGATACTTTTATCTATCATTAAATATATTTATGTTTGATTTTTAGTTTGATCTTAAAGACTGCTTTTCTTTTTCATTATTGACACATTCAGTAACATGTGATTACTTTTCTCTTTTAGTGCAAGAGTTAAAGATTTCAGACTGTAATATTCAATCATTTACAGTTATATCAACTATGATTTCTTTGATTAAAATATAAGGTATGATGTTTATTGTTGTGAATTCAATGCCAAGAACAAAGTATAAAACAAGGAAGAATAAAGGACAAGGAAGAAGAGGAACACAAGAATTGGTTATAACTGCTATTCTTTCACTTTCTCTTAAAACAAGATTACAAGTTTACAAGAATAACAAATAACCTCTCTCACCCTAAATTAGGATTTGCAGCTTAGCAATGATGAGAGACTAGTATGCTATTTATAATAAAACCTAACATACTAACTAATGGGCTTTTTCAGCAAGGCCCATTACACAAGCCAACTTAATAAACAAGCTAACTTAACAAATTAGGGTTTAAACACTAAAACCTAATTTAACATGCTAGCAACTCTAGCATATTCGACATCTGCGTGCTAGACCCATCTTCGACTACAGCATGCACACTTCGACACCAGCATGTGAACAATCCTTCGACTTCATGCTTAACTCTGTCGAACTGTCGAACCAAGAAGCTACCCTTCGACAATACTAGAGTTCGATCCAATATCTCACAAATCTCCACCTTGGACCTAACTCTACAACGTCAAGGAACAAACTAGCTTTCTTCATGCAGCTTTATTAACTGCATACAGTGGAAAAACTTGCAACTCGGCAATGTCTTGGTGATCATATCAGCAGCATTGTCTTCAGTCGAAACCTTCAGCACTTGGACTTCTCCACGCTCGATTACTCCTCTGACGAAATGCAGCCTCACATCAATGTGCTTAGTTCGCTCATGATAGGCTGAATTCTTCGACAGGTGTATTGCACTTTGACTATCACATTTAACAGTGATACCTCGACCTTGAAGTTTCAGCTCCTTCGCAAAACCTTCAAGCCACAATGCTTCTTTCACAGCTTCAGTGAGAGCAATATATTCCGCTTCAGTGGTTGATAGAGCAACAACCTTCTGAAGAGTTGCTTTCCAACTAATTGCTGTGCCAAACATAGTGAAAACATATCCAGAAATAGACTTTCTAGAATCCATACAACCTGCATAATCAGAGTCGACATATCCTTCTATTGGTGCTTTACTATCTTCACCCAAGGCTCCACCATAAATTAAGACTCTGTTTAGAGATCCATTTATGTACCTTAAAATCCACTTCAATGCTTGCCAGTGAGCCTTTCCAGGATTCGCCATGTACCTGCTTACAAGACTTACTGCGTATGCTATGTCGGGTCTAGTACAGACCATAGCATACATCAAAGAACCAACTATATTAGCATATGGGATGCTATTCATATAGGCTCTTTCGACATCAGTACTAGGACACTGATCAATACTCAGCTTGAATTGAGGGTTTGTTGGAGTCATAACTGGCTTCGAATTCGACATACCAAACTTTTCAAGAATCTTCCGTAGATATGCCTCTTGAGATAGGCATAACTTCGACTTCTTTCTATCTCTTCGAATGTCAATTCCAAGAATCCTGGAAGCAGCTCCCAGATCCTTCATATCGAACTCCTTATTGAGTTCAGCCTTCACCCTCATCACATCTACGACACTGTTGCTTGCTATGAGAATATCATCCACATAAAGCAACAAAATAACAAATGAATTACCAGATCGAAATCTGAAGTAAACGCAGTGGTCGAACTGACTTCTAGTGAAACTTATGCGTGCCATGAACTTGTCGAATCTCCTATTCCACTGTCGAGGAGATTGTTTCAGCCCATACAAAGATCTCTTTAACTTGCACACATAATCTTCCTTCCCCTTTTCGACATACCCTTCAGGTTGCCTCATCAGGATCGTTTCATCTAGATCACCATACAAGAACGCATTCTTCACATCCATCTGTTCCAGTTCAAGATCGAACTGTGCCACCATGGCAAGCAACATTCGAATGGACCTATGCTTCACAACAGGAGAAAACACATCATTGAAGTCGACACCTTCTTTTTGAGTGAAACCCCTTGCAACTAACCTTGCCTTGTATCTTTTCGACGTCACTCCTTCAATTCCTTCCTTAACTTTGAAAATCCATTTACAGCTGACTAACCTTGCCCCAACAGGTTTCTTGATCAGTTCCCAAGTATGATTATCATGAAGAGATTTCATCTCATCATCCATGGCCTTCAGCCATTCAGTCTTATTTCGACTCCTCATAACTTCCTTATAGTCTCTAGGTTCTTCGTCTAGAACCTCACTTGCAGAGATTAAGGCATAAGCTATAAGATCTGCATATCCAAGTCTCTGAGGTGGCTTGATGACTCTTCTCGACCTATCTCTCGACAATAGGTAGTCATCGTCAGTTTCCTCAACTTCAGCATCTTCTGCTTCTTCTTCGACTTCATCTGGGATATGCAATTCAGCATCAACATGGTCCACCTCAACAAGAATCTCTACCTGTTCCAGCTCTTCGTCAGATGTTTCTGTACTTTGACCAACATCATCAGTTTTCTTAAAAGCCATTTCAGCTTCATTGAAAACTACATCTCGACTGGTGATACACCTCCTGTGACCTGGCTCTAGGCACCATAGCCTATAAGCTTTGACTCCATCAGGGTATCCCATGAACATGCATTTCAGAGCTCTAGGTTCGACCTTGTCTTGCCTAATGTGAGCATAGGCTACGCAGCCAAATACTCTCAGTTTGTCGAGATCTGGTGGATGTCCCGACCAAACTTCTTCAGGTGTCTTCATATCTAACGCTGTCGAAGGACATCTGTTTATCAAATATGTTGCTGTCGAAACAGCCTCAGCCCAGAACACCTTCTTTAACCCCGCACTAGTCAACATGCATCTGACTCTCTCCAAAATAGTTCGATTAAATCTTTCAGCCAAACCATTTTGCTGTGGAGTACCTGCAGTAGTTTTGCGCCTTGCAATACCAAAGGCAGCACAAAAACTGTCGAATGCCTCATTGCAAAATTCAAGGCCATTGTCGGTTCTCAACCTCTTGACCTTCCTGCCAGTCTGATTTTCAACCAGAGTCTTCCAACTTTTGAAATTCTCAAAAGTTTCATCCTTAGTCTTCTGGATGAATACCCATAATTTTCTGGAATAATCATCTACTATGGATAGAAAATACCTTGCTCCTGAATGTGATGCACACCTTGCAGGCCCCCAAAGATCAGCATGGATGTAATCAAGGGATCCATGTGTTCTTTGTTTGCCTTTGTTGAACTTCACTCTGCAAGATTTTCCAAGTACACAGGGTTCACAAAACTTCAGCTTTTCGACTTTGTCTCCACCAAGCAGATTTTGTTTCCCTAATTCGACCAGACCCCTTTCACTGACATGGTCCAATCTCATGTGCCAGATTTCTGTCTTCGACAAAGGTTTCGTGGATACAACATTTGTCGAACCACTTACAACTTCAGCCTCAAGGGTATACAAGCCTTGTTTCTTCACGCCTCTCAAGACTTCCTTCGACCCCTTCATGACTCTTAGGATACTTTTCTCTCCTTGGAAAACATATCCTTTCTTGTCGAATTCACCAAGAGAAAGCAAATTTCTCTTCAAATCAGGAACATACCTGACTTCAGTCAACAACCTTATTGACTCATCATGGAGCTTGAATCTCACAGATCCAACACCTGCAATCTTGCAAGCCTTGTTGTTTCCCAGCAATACTGATCCACCATCTTGATCACATAATTCCTCGAACAAGTCTTTGTTTGGAGTCATGTGCCAAGTGCAACCTGAATCCATAATCCACTCCTTCTTAGAGTCACTGCTTGAAACCACAAGAACATCAGATGATTCGAAATCATCTTGAACAATGGCAGCATTGCCATTATCCTTACCTCCATGATATTTCAGGCGTTCAGGGCACACCTTTCTTGTGTGACCCTCCTTCTTACAATGGTAGCATCGAATGCCAGATGCTTCGCCACCGTAAGACTTCGACTGGCTTTTGCCTTTCTTCTTGTCAAACTTACCATCCTTTCGTAAGAGTTTTCCTTTAACGGCTAAACCTTCGCCAACAGTCGAAGGTTTATGCTCCTTTCGTTCATTCAAGTCCTTAGAGTACAAGGCTGATTGAACTTCTTCAAACGTCAGGGACTCCCTTCCATACAAGAGAGTTTCTTTGAAGTGAGCATGTGATCGAGGCAAAGAACACAATAGTAACAGCGCTTGATCTTCATCATCGATCTTCACATCAATATTTTCAAGATCAAGAATCAGCTTGTTGAACATATCCAACTGCTCAGCCAATACTTTGTCTTCAATCATCTTGAATGAATACAAAGCTTGCTTCAAGTAGAGTCGATTTACCAGCGATTTGGTCATATACAAACTTTCAAGTTTCACCCATAACCCTGATGTCGTCGTCTCCTTTGATACCTGCCGGAGAACCTTATCACCAAGGCTCAACAGAATTACGCTGTGTGCTTTCTCGATCATAGTTGTCTTCTCCGCTGCCGTTAATGCAGCATTCATGGCTGCCTCTCCCTTCAACGCTTCCAAACAACCCTGCTGAACCAGTAGGGCTTTCATCTTCAAGCGCCACCAGACCGAAATCATTCACTCCAGTGAACTTTTCAATCTCATACTTTGTTGAAGGCATCTTCTCCACGCTCACCGCACCAATTTGTTGTGAATTCAATGCCAAGAACAAAGTATAAAACAAGGAAGAATAAAGGACAAGGAAGAAGAGGAACACAAGAATTGGTTATAACTGCTATTCTTTCACTTTCTCTTAAAACAAGATTACAAGTTTACAAGAATAACAAATAACCTCTCTCACCCTAAATTAGGATTTGCAGCTTAGCAATGATGAGAGACTAGTATGCTATTTATAATAAAACCTAACATACTAACTAATGGGCTTTTTCAGCAAGGCCTATTACACAAGCCAACTTAATAAACAAGCTAACTTAACAAATTAGGGTTTAAACACTAAAACCTAATTTAACATGCTAACAACCCTAGCATATTCGACATCTGCGTGCTAGACCCATCTTCGACTACATCATGCACACTTCGACACCAGCATGTGAACAATCCTTCGACTTCATGCTTAACTCTGTCAAACTGTCGAACCAAGAAGCTACCCTTCGACAATACTAGAGTTCGATCCAATATCTCACATTTATAGTACAAAAAGGCTTTTAATTATGATTTATTTAATTGTGTAATTACTTACATAAAAATAAAACACTACAATCATATATAACATGTCTCTTCTGTTGCAATCCTATTACAAGCATTGTGAAAAGGGGACTATGCTTAGCTTGTAAACTAGAAAAAGTATTAATACTGTTTAACCACCACTAAAAAATTCATTTTAGCTTAACTTAATCTAATTTGTAGGCTAGGCCCATGCTACAAGTTGCCTTTATTTATATTCTTAAATTAGTGGGATATCCGTGCCGCGTTTATAGATTTGGACTGTGTATTTGTTATCAGTTTGTCATGAAAAACCAACAAAAAATTTAAAATTTTAAAATTTTAATTAGAAAAATAATACAAATAAGTTGGGAGGGAAGATGAATGTTTATGTATTTATATATAAAAAATTCTTAAGAAAAACTAATAAACACAAATATTGTAAAAAAAGTGAAAGTTAAAAAAATTCAGAAACGTTATGATTTATAAAGTCTTTATAATAAAAGAGCTTTAAAAGTGTAAATAATGAGAAAGAATTTTTTTAAAAAATTAATACTAATTGAAGGCAACAGAGTAGCAGCGGGATGCTGATTTATAAAGTCTTTATAATAAAAGAGCTTTAAAAGTGTAAATAATGAGAAAGAATTTTTTTAAAAAATTAATACTAATTGAAGGCAACAGAGTAGCAGCGGGATGCTGCATGGAGACAGTTTCAGACTGAGTCATATAAGTTGGAGCCAAAAGAAACGAATGCTCCACAACAACATGAAGGACGCAGCAGCGCATAACGTGTCCATGGTGAAGCAGCCAAGGAAAAAGTTGAAAACGTGATTTCTACAGGACCTATGATTGACGACGCTCAGCGTGATCACATATCTATATCTCAGATACGGCGAGGTAAAATGATTATGGTTATTATGTAAGTCCATTATAAAGATAGTAGCCAACACACATGGAAAGGGTTGGCCGCTTCTGCACTACAACAAATGATGCTTTTCATGGCAAAATTTACACCTCGAACAATGAAAAACGAGGGTATCGGTCCTGGGAGAGCCATGTTATATTAAGTTTCTAACTTTTCATTTACCTATCAACACTCAAAACTATCAACACTCAAAGGTCAGTTTGTCATTTCGCAAAAACCCTAGGTGATTTTCAAGGTGATATTCATCAAAACTCTTCCAAAAGATATTCTTCAAGCATCATTTTCGCAAATAGGTTTGTTAGTGGTAGTGAGTGGAAATTTTTGAAAAATTAATTTTTCCCTATCTTTTTCAATAAGAGTGACAAGGCAGGTATGAATTTTCAAACGTAAACTCTTAGTGTATGCATGAAACATAGGTTGTTAGTAAATACTAATAGAAGTTCTTTGTGGTACACAATTTTTTGTTGGATCGGCTTAGCCTTAACCATTGTGAGGAAAGCTTTCCATTGTTTACTATATCCAGGAGACCATCGATTACTTTGACATGTTTGTATTTTGCTAAACCGTTGGTCGCATCGTTTTTGGAAATCTGTGAAAATGACTTAGGCACTTGTTTGAATCTGAGAGTTTCTTTAAGCCTATTCCATCTTAAAACTTATTTTCTTTGAGAGTGTGATCCTTCGCTAACCATTCTTTGAGACTGATGTCAAGATAAATTTCATACTATGCATCCATTGTTTATCTAGCTATAAACTATAAATATATGATGCAGTTATTATTTTGTATTTGGCCATTGAAAGTTTTTGTTTTTATGGTGATTTAGTTTGTTGTAAGTGTAAAGTACCAGAGGTTTATAGTGTATAGGAATCTTTTTATATTACTGTTGAAAATGATTTGAGTTTATTTTATTTTGTGTAATAGGAATAGCTTATTTGTAAGTGCTTATTTGAACAATGAGAAAAAGTATAGGAAAATGTTTCTTTCCCAATGGCTATGAAAGGTTGGTATTGCAACTCTTTTGAAAAGCAGTACCATAAGAAAGCAAAAAACTTAGACTTATCCCAAACAAAACTTAAGGGGAAAACTACTTTAAAACGTGAGCTTTTTTTATGGACAATCACTGCTATAATTTTCTCCCTGATTCCATCTTTTTTCAACTTAGACTCTTTTGTATGTACTGAATGTAGAAAGGTTTTTATTCTGCAGAATTCATTACCATCTAAAATTGGTAGTTTTCACTAGTGTGATCCACTGTGCACAGTTTTAACTCTAGCAGCAACAAGCAAAACCCATTGTTAAGTAGCAGCAACTTTAATCTCTAGTTGTGAAGTAGAAACAACTTTTAGCTTATTAAACTAAGACAACTACCAATTTCATCCACAAGTCTATCATTAATACATGTAATGTACGAATTATGAAATTTGGTAGCATAAATAGAATTCACACACTGCTGTCAATTTATTTTTTTGAACACACTAGTTGTTGGGAGTTACTACAAATATGAAAATTTATAAGGAAAGGTCCATTGTTCTAAATATGAAGAATGATTAAGGAGATCTTTTTGAAGCGATTCCGCGAGTTTGAACGTTTCGAGAAGAGAAAGAGCTGGTGAAATAGCTCTGTTGATTCTTGCATCAAGTGCTTTTCTTGACATGGACAAAGATTGTATAGGGTTGATTCTTCTTGAGGCTGTTGTGATTGATCCTTGTAAAAGATCAAACCTTGTTTCCATTGTTTCGATGTTTTGTTCTATTTGTTATGATGATTGAGGAAGTAATTCTAAATCAGAATATGCTGATTCAAGTTTGATAATTGTTGTATCATGTGAATCATTTGTTTGAGGAAGCATCATCACCAATGCCATTGGTTTTTGTTGAACATGTTAATGTTGAAGTATAGAGAGAGATATATAAATATGAAGAGTTGTGTACGTGTTTTTGTTTGTGAGAGACAGAAGAAGACATAGGTCGATGAGATTAAGGACACAAATGGCATGGTGTTGTGGGATGAAAACAAACGACAACTATGTTTGCTTAGAATATGTATAGCCGGTGTCCTTATTCCTCATTGGTACACTTGATCTTCTTGTATTATATCTTTAGTTTGTTTCAATTTTTGGTTTATTTTCTGTCTGTAAGCCTACTATATAGTTTGAATTTGTTTCGTGGCTGTTAAGGTTCACTTTTTTTTTTTTGATAAGCAATGATATATTGAAAAATCAAGAGCACAAAACGTACTCAAGACATAAACATACAATTATCGACAATTTAAGAATTGGACCGAACAATGGCACCATAAGTAAAAATCAGATACAATAGTAGATTTAGAGCCTAATACATTCCACATCCATGCTAAAGTAATTACTTTGTGAACCACCTCATCTTCATGGTAATCTTGATCATTAAAAATGATCTCATTCCGCATCCACCATAGCGCCCAAACTGTTGCCAACCACACCAAAAGACGCTTCCGTTTATGCACCAACCCAACTAAATTCTCAGCAAAACTCAACAGATGGTCATCAATTTCCTCATAGCTATTCAAAACCACTCCTAACCATACCCCCATCTTCTGCCAGACAGCTCTTGAAACACAGCAATCAACAAATAAATGGTTAACGGTTTCAAATTCGTTATAACAGAACACACATACCGAATCACTTTCGTCTAAGATAATTCCACGAGCAGCCAATTGATCTCTAGACGGAAGCCTATCGCGAAGGATCCTCCAGCCAAACACATGCAGCTTCGAGGGCACTTGAATTCACTTGTTTTTTGTTTCCTTCTGCCAAGTGAAATATTTTCATTGTTGTCATCTTTATTCTTATTGTCACTTATATTGAACATTTGTTTGTTTAAGTTAAAATAAAAAGGATGGTTCAAAAAATTAAACCATTTTTTATATAAATTTGGTTTTAAAATTGTTTTTTTTTTAAAAAAAAAAACTGGTTTTAAACTGGTTTTTTTTTATAAAATTGGTTTTTTAAAAAGAAAATAAAAACTGGTTTTGAGAGAACCGGTTTAAAACAGGTTTTTTTGTTAAAACTGGTTTTTGTAAAAAATCGGTTTAGAATCGAACCAAACCATATGTAAATCGGTTTTAAAAAAATAAACCGGTTTTAATAAAATAGTTTTAAGATCCAAACCAAACCATATATATGGTTCAATTTGGTTTGGTTATTGATCCATGCACACCCCTAACTGGTGGCTTCGTAAGAGTTCCATCAATGAATTTCTCCTTGTTCTTGGAGATTAGGTCTATCTGCATAGATCGAGCCCAGGTGTGGTAGTTCTTATCAGTGAGTGCCGGCGTAACGAGAACGAGTGCTGGATTCTCGTTTGGGAGTAGATAGAACGGATTTGCAGGGATTCGTTGTGAAATCGGCGTAATTTTGGTAAGCCATTGAAGACAAACAAGAAACAAGAAGAGAAACGCGATCGAGCAAGATGTGGAAGAAGAAAGGGAAAGACGAAGGAGCTGGGTCGTGATCAACAATGGCTACCAGAGCTGTGTGAGCTCTGATACCATATTAACTATGCATAAATGGTGTAACTGAAATAACAGAACACACACATGCAGCTGAGAGAGAGAGAGCTCATTGAACAAGAAGATGAAGAAGAAAAGTATTATTCTCACTTAATTGATACAGAAGTGGATAAGAGTTTATATACAGGTATACAGTGACCAATTAAACTATGTCAGCTAAGCTACTTATCTTAACTATATACAAGTAGAGAAAAGAATGAAATAATAAACTATGTAGTTACACATATATATCAATAATACTCGTACTGGAAGTTATTAAAGTTGTGCTAAAGTGATGGAGAAATTGGAGGAGGTGGGAAATTAAATTCTGAGTTGAGGGCGAAAAAATTGGACTACAGCATCATGACGGGCGTCTCGTTGCTGACATTGTGTCCATCATGACCATGACGATCGTCTTCTTACTGACGATCCAACTGTGACATGGCTCGAGCTTTTCTTCTTTGTTTCGTTGAATTTTCGCTAACAGGTTGACTCCCCTGAGGTGCTGACGACCGTAAGGACATTAAAGTGACCGTCATGATAGTAGAAAGCTTGCAATCTCTTCCCGTTTTTGGCGTTTCTCAGCATTTTATCGCACATAAGCCTCCAACTCCTAAATACTTGCAATAAGCACATACTACAAGCATAGTACTACAAATATACATAAAATCAAAATCAAAACACATTTGAATCGAGTTAAAACATATGATATGTTTTTGTATCATTATTCGGTTCCAAAACCGAACCGAACCAATGAAAACTAGCATGGTTTAGTTCGATTCTTGATTTTAATTTTTAGAAATCGCCAAACTAATGAATCGAATCAATGACAATAATTAAGCTCTAAATCTTTTATTGAACACATCGTTAAGCTCAAATTTCGTATTGGTCCAACCATTCTCCATCTTTATTTACGTTTCTTTCCTTTCATCAAAACACATATCTAGAACCAAACTCCAAAAGACATAAAGTCGAAACCATAACTCACAAAAAATTAATTTTCACTGAACTGTTGCTCTCGCCACCCGCCGCCACTGTTGCTCCTCTAAAATGAAGATAAATTTAATTAATTTACTAGGTTGTTAGCCATTTAAACTTATTTCATCAACTCGTCTTCATATTGCTTTGTTTTTTTCGTAGTTCAGTTTCCTCTTTTCATATGTTTTATTTTGAAGGCAACTATTTTCTATTTAAATTTATTCAAATCACTTATTTAGGTATATTCATATTAAATAATTTATGTTTGGTTTCACATTTGAAATATATGGAAATCATTTTGAATACATAAAAGTGATTATTATATATTTAATTGTTTATAGATATAAATAATTTTAGTTTCATAATTGATTTTAATTTAAAGTTGAAATCGATTTCAATTCACTTCTATATAAATATATTTAAATATAATTCCTCATATATTTCACTTCTTTTATTCAAAATAAAATTTACACAATAAATTCAACAAAACTTTTTGTTTTTAACGTGTACAATTTTTGTGTGTGCTAATAATAAGACCATGGATGAAGAATCATTTTCTTTTTATTAGTCGAGACGGACATATAAGCTTCATCTGTTTTAAAATGACGTTCACTTAAAAATTTTATGCATGCACTAAGAAAATAAACTAGTAACGAACCTGGACGTGTGTACGGATTCTGGTACGGGACACGCATTTGTTTTAAATGTATATTTTTAATAGAAAAAATGTATATTAAAATTAATTAACATTTTATGGAAAAAAATAAGAATAATTAACATTAAATTGTGTCTAAAAATATTAGAAATAAAATTGAAAGCACCAAAACTAAAGTTTGTCTAAACAGCCTTTTGTAACTTCATGTTCCCGTTAATTAATATTCAATATTTTGATCAACAACTTCATGTTTCTGTTAATATTTAATATTTTGCTCAAGAACTTCGTTCCCGTTAACTTCAAAATATTTTGATCAGTAACTTCATGTTTCCGTTAATATTCAATATTTTGATTAGTAACTGCATGTCCATGTTAATATTAAATATTTTAATCAGTAACTTCAGGTTCCCATTAATATTCAATATTGTGACCAGTAACTTCATGTTCCTGTTAATATTCAATATTTTAATCCGTAACTTCAGGTTCCCGTTAATATTCAATAGTGTGATCAATAACTTCATGTTCCCGTTAATATTCAATATTGTGATAAGTAATTTCATGTTTCCGTTAATATTCACTATTTTGATCAGTAACTTCATGTTCCCGTTAATATTGATTATATTAATCAATAACTTTAGGTTCTCGTTAATATTCAATATTGTGATCACTAACTTTATAATCCCGTTAATATTCACTATTTTAATCAGTAACATCAGGTTCCCGTTAATATTCAATATTGTGAACAGTAACTTCATGTTCTCATTAGTATTCAATATTTTGATCAGTAATTTCATGTTCCTGCTAATATTTAATATTTTAATCAACAACTTTATGTTCCCGTTAATATTCAATATTATGATAAGTAACTTCAAGTTCCCGTTAATATTATTCACTATTTTGATCAATAACTTCATGTTCCCGTTAATATTCAATACTTTAATCAGTAACTTCAGGTTCTCGTTAATATTCAATATTGTGATCAGTTACTTTATGTTCCCGTTAATATTCACTATTTTAATCAGTAACTTCAGGTTCCCACTAATATTCAATATTGTGAACAATAACTTCATGTTCTCGTTAATATTCAATATTTTGATCAGTAATTTCATGTTCCCGTTAATATTCAATATTTTAATCAGTAACTTCAGTTTCCCGTTAATATTCAATATTGTGATAAGTAACTTCATGTTCCCGTTAATATTCAATATTTTACTCTGTAACTTCATGTTCCCATTAATATTCAATATTTTAATCAGTAACTTCAGGTTCTCGTTAATATTCAAAATTGTGATCAGTAACTTTTTGTTCCCATTAATATTCACTATTTTAATCAGTAACTTCAGGTTCCCGTTAATATTCAATATTGTGATTAGTAACTTTATGTTTCCGTTAATATTCAATATTTTGATCAGTAATTTCATGTTCTCGTTATTATTCAATATTTAATCAGTAACTTCAGGTCTTCGTTAATATTCAATTTTGTGATCGGTAACTTCATATTCCCGTTAATATTCAATATTTTGATCAGTAATTTCATGTTGCCGTTAATATTCAATATTTTAATAGTTCATTAATTTTCATATTTAAATATTTGAATTAATAGTTTAATTTTTCTATTTAATATAATTTTCATATTAAAAGAAAATAAATTTATTAAGATGATAATTATAATTAAATATTTATTTAATATTTGAATAGTTTCCGTTTTCCAAATAATAATTATCATCCATGAAATTAATAACAACATGATTGTATTCAAATTATTATTAGAAATAAACATTTATGACATGTATGATTATAAAATAAATTATAATTAAAGTAATTTAAATGTTAAGAATTTGGTCATACACATATGAAACGTTTTTATCTTGTATGAGATAGATCTTCCCATTTTTAAAACAAACTTATTTCTATCATTCCCTAAGATGAAATTTTATGAAATTTTAAGAATTTAGTCTTAATTATATTATAATATATAATAGTTTTTATAAATGTAGTTATTACATTGTATTTTTTTTAAGAAAAAGATCATGAGATATTAATTTCAAACACACATCTAGAACCAAACTCCAAAACACAAAATCTAAACCGTAATTCACAAAAATTAATTTTTACTGAACTGTTGCTCTCGCCACCCGCCTCCACTGTTGCCCCTCTAAAATGAAGATAAATTTAATTAATTTATTAGGTTGTTAGTCATTTAAACTTATGTCATCAACTCGTCTTCACATCGCTTTGTTTTTTTCGTAGTTCATTTTCCTCTTTTCATATATTTTATTTTGAAGGCAACTATTTTTAATTTAAACTTTTCAAATCTGTTCATATTAAATATTTTATGTTTGGTTTCACATTTGAAACATATAGAAATCATTTTGAATACATAAAATTGTTTTTTATATGTTTAATTATTTATAAATATAAATAATTTTAGCTTCATAATTGATTTTAATTTAAAGTTGGAATCGATTTCAATTCACTTCTATACAAGTATATTTAAATATATATCCTTGCATATTTCACTTCTTTTATTCAAAATAAAATTTACATAAAATAAATTCAACAAAACTTTTTGTTTTTAATGTGTACAATTTTTGTGTGTGCTATTTTTCAAACATAGCTAAATATGCCTTTCCACTTAATCTTTCTATTTTTTTAAAGTCCTCTCCTCCCTTCCTAGGGGCGGATTCACATTGTTGGGGTTGAGGGCTCTTGCCCCCACGAGAATCATAGCCCACTCATTTAATTTTACATATTTATCTCTTCTTTTATCAATTACAAGTAACTTGCACCCACTAACGATAAGAAATAAGACAATCTATGATTAGTTCTATATTTTTAAAAAATAAAAAAGTATTTTTAAAAGCATTTGTTTATTTTTACAAATTTATTATACTGCTTATTTTAGATTTTTTTTCTAGATCTTTTATTAGTTCTATATTTTTTAATATCTTAAATTAAAATATATTTTACTATGAACTTAATTAAAATATCTTAAATTAATTGAAAAAATGGATCAATGTCATTATTAAGATCATTCATGCAAAATAAGAGATAATTAAAATATCATTTAAAAAAAATTTTACTTGATGTCACAGAGAAGAATAAATACTATGTTATTTGAAAATTTTATTTGTGAAAAATATATTGTTAATCAAGAGAGTAATATATTTCTTCAAATAGATTTTGTATAGTTTTTTTAATTTTTTACTTTACAAAAATTACTAATTAGTTGAATTTTACATGTATAAAAAATATTTGTATTTTGTTTATATACTAAAAGAGATATTGTATAGTATTGATAATATAAAATAATACATTCACAAGATAAAGATAAAGCAAATGCGTAAATAACAACTATAATTTATTAATAGGGAAAAGGGAACCATAAAGTAGCTGACAGATTCCATCACTTTAAATAAATTCAAATAGCACCAACAACTTCCCAACGTAAATACACTCTAACCATGTGAATTACTTTTCCTTTTTTAGTGCAATTGTTGAAGATTTCAGGCTGTAGAAACTTTTAAGACCAATGGCTTCTGATTATTTTGACAAGACTCAACCATTTGCAATTATATCAACTATGATTTCTTTGATTAAAATATAAGGTATGATGTTTATAGTTTAAAAAGGTTTTTGATTATGATTTATTTGATTGTGTAATTACTTAATTACATAAATTCATCGTTTAGCTTCACTATATAAATTTATGTTCTAAGGAAAAACTGAATGCACGAACTAGTTTCAGTTTCCATCTCACCTCGCAACCTCAATTTGTGTTGGATACTTCCGGTCTTTAATTCTTAGCTTAAAAAGTTATAACCTGTTATTTTCCATAAATTAGGTCCTTGTTTTTTTTTAAGGGATATGGCAATATGGCATCATCTTCAATTCTCTATTGTTAAATTAGGATAACTGCGCGGCCGTCCAAAAAATTGGAACGGAACGAAAATGCGGAGGCTAATGTTGCAGTTTCTCTCCCTTCTCTCTAGAATTTCTGGACTTCATCTTCATTCATTATGGCGTGGCAGCGAGCTGGAAAGAAGGTTTATAGAAATTTATCATCAAGATGGGATTGCTTCCCTTACGGAGGTAGTCAGTTGGGGGCGGGAGTTTTGGTTACTTCTTTCTACTTTTCGAATTTTCCGGAAAGATGCAAGGCAAGGGATATGTTTAAGTTGTTTGGTTGTGTGGGAGAGGTGGTGGAGGTGGTGATACCACCAAGACTTAATAAATACGGGAAGCGTTTTGGATTTGCAAGATTTAAAGAGGTGAAGGATGGAAGGATGGTAGCTGTTCGGTTAGATAACATTTTAATAGATGGGAACAAAATCTATGCTAACCAACCGAGATATCAGAGGAGTGAAAGGAAGGATAGCAAGGGCGAGGAGAGGAAGAACCCGGGAAGTAGGAAGGACGGCGATCCGGTTTTTGCTTATCGAAGGGTAGAAGAATCCAGATCTTTTGCCGATATTGTCTTGGGGGCTAGTAAGAATACAGAAGCACAGGAGGAAAAGAAGGTTTTTATTAGTTTTTCGTCGGGTGAAGAACTGAAGAATAGATGGAAGAAAGCTTTTATTGGGGAAGTATTGTTTCCGGGAGAATCTTACAACATTCAAACTCACTTAGAGATTGAAGGTTTCTTTTCGATCAAAGTTCATCCGCTAGGGGCAAATCTATGCTTACTTGAGGAGATGGAGGAAGGGTTAATAAAAGAATTGATTGATGATGGAAAATGGTGGTGGCAGCAGTGGTTTAAATCTATCAAACCTTGGCAGGAGAATGATGTAGATATGGAAAGGGTGGTGTGGATTAGGATTTATGGGGTCCCTTGTCATGCATGGTGTAGTGAATTTTTTGAATCCATAGCCAATCGGTTGGGTTCTTTTGTTTGTTTAGATGAGAATACTATGACTGACAGTTCCATTGACATAGCTAGGTGTATGGTGAGGGTTAAGGCAAGCTTCATGTTACCTGAGCTTCTGCAGATAGTTGTTGACGGTAAAGATTTCTCCTTACATCTTAGGGAAGATTCATACGGTCCCCTTAGGATTACGGCTCAGAAAGCACCAGAACTGAGTTTGAAATCTTCCTCCTTGTCAAGTTCTTCGAGCATTGCAGCTTCTCTGGATTCTGAGAAAGAGGAAGACGGGGAGTTTATCCCGGAATCTCTCTATGAACCGATGGACAAAGGGACGGTGGTTCTTCATAGGGTTGTTGAGGAGTTCCAGAAGAAAATTCAGGAAGCAGCTTCGGTCAAAACTTTTAACAAAGGGGTTTGTTCAGAACTTTCTGAAAGTTCTGACAGCTTTTTGAAAGGAAGGTCAAAATCAAAAGGGTCGGAAGAGACTTTTGATGGTGCTATTCAATCGGTTGTGGAGGATAAAAAGAAGAAAAAAGAACTAAAGCAGCAGTTTATTGAGTTATCTTCTGAACATACAATCTCAGATCCGGATTTTTCTAGCAGAGAAGAAACGGCGCATCAAAGACTATTGGGAGCGGAACCTAGTAGGGTTCAGTATTTTTCGGCCAGTGACGTGGAGAGAGATTTTAATAGGGACACAAGTATTAAAGGTGGTCTCTTGGAGAAAGGCATAGAGGTGGATGGGCCATTGTGTAATATTTTATCAAGGCCCATTAAGAAGTATAATAAAAAAGTCCAGGTGGAGGAAGTGGGCCAGTCGGTGGAGGGTTGTAATAGTAACAAGCATTGTTTCAAAAAATGTAAAGTCTGTGTGCTTCCAACAGCTACAGTGGACCCATTAAAATTAGAAAGGCTTATGATATCTAAAAATATCTCAGCAGGTTCCCTCCCAGACAATTCCGACATAGTTAGATGTAATTCAAGACTTCTAACTAATTTCGGTTCTGAAGGGGATATAAAACTGAAAAAATCTATGCTTAAACTTGGAGTGGGATCGGGTGGAGATAAAAGAGAGCAAGAGATGAAGAAACTGGAAGGCAAGAAGGGGCAATTAAATTGTTTCAAATGATTATAGGGACCTTTAACATTAGGGGAGGAGGCAGTCTTATCAAAAGGAAGAGGATAAGGAGTATTATCAATAAAGGGAGGGCAGATTTTTTTCTCATTCAAGAAACTAAAATGGTGGATGTTTCGGTTTCTGTGGCTAGGAACTTTTGGGGTAACGAAGATTGCGGCTTTTCTTTCTCTTCTTTGGTGGGAACGGCTGGTGGCTTACTTTCGCTTTGGAATAGCAAAACAGTCTCGGTTTTGGCTAGCTTCAAGGGTGAGGTTTATCTTGGTTCGAAGGTGGAATGGAAAGGAGGTATTTTTTATATTCTTAACGTTTACTCTCCTTGTTCTTTAGTTCTAAAGCGGGCTTTGTGGAAGACGTTATTAGATTTGAAAAACTTATACAAGGATGGGGAGTGGATTTTGGGAGGTGATTTTAATGCGGTGAAAAATCGGAGAGAAAGAGTGGGTCGTTCTATGAGAAGTAGTAATATAGAATGGAGGGATTTCTCGGATTTTATTGAAGGAAGTGGTTTGATGGATGTTGCTTGTAAAGGAAAGAAGTTCTCTTGGTTTAGTGGGGATGGTAAATCTAAGAGTAGAATTGATAGGTTTCTTGTCTCGGATAATATCGTTCGTTCGTGGGGTATAGTTGGCCAATTGATAGGAAATAGGGATATTTCCGATCATTGTCCGATATGGTTATTGTCCGATAAAGTTGATTGGGGTCCAAAGCCTTTTATCTTTAACAATGAATGGTTTTCCGATAAGAACTTTTTATCTTTTGTGGAAGAGGAATGGAAGGGGATGGAAGTTTTTGGGAGAGGAGATTATGTTTTAAAGGAGAAGCTTCGTCTTATCAAAGATAGATTGAGATGGTGGAATTTGAACATTTTTGGGAAGGTGGATTTGGAAGTTGAAGAAGGCGTTAGAGTTTTAAACGACTCGGATGATAGGGAGATGTGGGAAGAGGAAGCCCACCTTAATAAAATTAAAGCTTCAAGGAAGATTTGGTTAAATCTTAAACTTAAGGAGAATATGTTAATCCAAAAATCGAGGCTAAGGTGGTTAAACGATGGGGATTCCAATAGTAAATTCTTTCATCGAGTTATGAAAGAAAGGCGGAGAAAGAATCATATTTGCTCGTTGAACTCGAGGGATGGAGTGGTGGATTCAGTTGAAGGAGTCAAGGAGTTGGTTAGAGGGCATTTTGAACATAAGTTTAAAGAGGAGTTCTACAATAGGCCTATTTTGGAAGATGTTTTGGTGCGTTCTTTGAGTGTGGAAGATAGAGATTCTTTAGAGGTGCGTTTTTCGGAGGAGGAGATTAAAGACGCGGTGTGGAGTTGTGATGGTTCGAAAAGTATGGGCCCGGACGGAATTTCACTTCTTTTCTTTAAGAAGTGTTGGAGGTTTATTAAAGAAGATGTGATCTCTTGTTTTAACGCTTTTTATTCCAGTTCGGTTATCTCTAAGGCCATTGTTTCTTCTTTTCTAACGCTTGTTCCTAAAAAAGACGATCCTTTAGATCTCGACGATTATCGCCCGATTTGTTTGGTGGGAAGCATTTACAAGATGATATCTAAGCTCTTGGCTAGTCGGATTAAGAGAGTTCTCTCTTCAATCATATCAATTAATCAAAGTGCTTTTGTGCCGGGAAGACAAATGCTTGATGGAGTGGTTGTTGCTAATGAAATTGTGGACTATGCTAGTAAGGAAGGAAAGGAGTGTCTTCTTTTTAAAGTCGACTTCGAAAAAGCTTATGATAACGTAAGTTGGAACTTCATTAGGTACATGATGAGGATTATGGGGTTTGGAGAGTTGTGGATGCGTTGGATGGAATTGATTATTTTTTCTAGTAAGATGTCGGTTCTTGTTAATGGTAGTCCTACTAAAGAATTCGGAGTGGAGAAGGGGCTAAGGCAAGGAGATCCTATTTCTCCTTTTCTTTTTGTGATAGTAGCGGAAGGATTAAGGTCTTTGGTTGGTAAGGCGGTGGAAAATGGAGACTTTGTTGGTTTTAATGTTAATGGGAGACGCGAAATAGATATTCTCCAATTTGCGGATGATACTCTATTAATTGGAGACGGGAGTTGGAATCATCTTTGGGCCATGAAAGCGGTTTTGAGAGGCTACGAAAAGGTCTCGGGTCTAAAAATTAATTTTCATAAAAGCAAGTTGATTGGTATTAATATTAATCCGCATGTTTTGGAAGTTGCTACTAACTTTCTTTCTTGTAGATCGGAAGATAAAGAATTCAAGTTTTTAGGCATTATGGTAGGGATAAATCCGAGAAGGATTTCCTCTTGGAAACCATTGTTGGATAATGTGAGGAGGAAGTTGAATTCGTGGAAAGGCCGGTGCCTTAGTTTTGGGGGAAGGATCACTCTTCTAAAAACGGTGTTGAGTAGTATGGCGATTTTCACTCTTTCTTTCTATAAAGCTCCTAAGAAGATTATAGAGGAATTAAATAAATTGCAAAGTAACTTCCTATGTGGTGGTTCGGAGGGTAATAGGAAAACGCATTGGGTTAGTTGGAAGGATTTGTGTCTTCCGGTGGAGAAGGGTGGTCTTGGTTTTAGAAATTTAGAAGACTTCAACAAAGCCCTTCTTTTAAAGTGGAACTGGAGAATTTTTGGTGAGGCTAATTCAATTTGGTTTCGGATTTTGAAGGCGCGATATGTAGATGTGAAGTTAAGAGCTACTTTTTGTTCCATGGTGAAGTATACCGAGCGGTCTTCTTCGGTGTGGTGGAGGGATATTTCAACCTTGGAGAAGAAAACATCTTCGGAGTTTTTTACTAACAATTGTTTTTTTCATGTAGGTAATGGTTGTTCTATTTCTTTTTGGTATGCCAATTGGTTGAAAGAAGGCACTTTAAAAGATCTTTTTCCGGAGTTGTTCAACATCTCTCTCTTGAAGGATGCCTCAATTGGAGCAATGGGGGGTTGGAAGGATGGTAGTTGGCATTGGAGTGATTTTGGATTAGTAAATATTGCCCAGCCAAGAAGGAAGCAAGATGTTGTCCCTACTGTTTCCGCAGCAGCCCCTACAGGGTCTCTTATCAGTTCAGCCGGTACTGTTTGGACCGATAGTGTTCTGGAAGCTTCAGAAACTCCTTTCAGCAGTGCATCACACTTGGCTTCTCCCATTATGTCACAGGCTGTTTTGCTGGAAAAAATTTTATTGGATACTTCTCCTTGTGAAGGTAAACAGGATGCGGTTTCTTGGGCTAATGAGCTAAACGGAATTTACTCCGTTTCCTCCTGCTGTGCCGGTTTGAGTAAAAGACATTATCCCTTTGGGCCGGAAAACCGGCTTGATTACATTTTCAAAGAGGTGTGGAAGGTGGACGTTCCCCTTAAAGTCAAAGCGTTTGGTTGGCGTTGCTTCCTAAACAAAGTTCCAACCAAAGATTTACTTGTGAAAAGAGGTATTATCTTTGCATCGGATGTTAAGTGTGTTCTTTGTGACGAAACAACCGAAACGTCGGTCCATTCTTTTTTCAATTGCCGTTATGTAGAATCTGTTTGGAAGGAGATGGCCGATTGGATAGGAATGTCTTACAGTTGTTTTGAAGATTTAAAGGAGAACTTTCGGTGTTGGAGCAATTATCTTAGATCGAAGAAGGTTAAAAAAAAGGAAGGAGGGTATTCTTTGGCTCGGTATTATTTGGAGCATTTGGCTTCGGAGGAATGATATAGTTTTCAACAACTCTTCTTGGAATTCAAGAGATGTTGTTTGGAGTTGTAAGGCTCTTATTTGGAGGTGGTCGTTTATCGGGAAAATTACGCGTGCCAATTGTAATTTCTTTGAGTTTAGCAATAACCCGTTGTTGTACTTAAGTTAGGTTGCAATAGGAGTGTAATTTTCTTGGAGTGGTTTCCTTGAACTTGGTGTAATTTTGGTTTCTTTAATATATCTGGCTTTTAAAAAAAAATATTTAATACTAATAAATACGTAATGATTGAAAACTAAATTATATTAATCAAAATTCATGAAGCATTGTATTATTTATTATTTTTTAGAGAGGGTAATTATTTTTATTGTTATTATTTGTTTTTTTCTATAAATATTATATTATTATATTTTTATTAGTTATAAGTGATAAATGTGGTGATATACATCTATGACATTGGGTTTCCTAAAGTACTTTATGAATTTGTTAAAGTGTCTTTTTTTTTTTTACTTTTCAACTTTATTCTTTCATTTATTTATTGTTGGTTTAATAGCTATTTATCCCGCTGCTATATGGAGTTTTTATGAAAAACTCTCCTGTTCAAAAAAAAGTCACATGGATGACCCTATAATTTTGAAAAAGTCACTACTAAAACTTTCCCCATGCCAAGTCATCCAAAATGCTGATGTGTCATTGTTTTTCTGTTTTTTCATTTTCTTTAAATGCCACATGTGTTTATTCATTTTGTGTAAGGATAATTTTACCCTCAACCCTCCACTACAGCTGCGCAACACCTCTCTACTACTCCACTCAACCCTACAAGTTTCAAAATTAAAGATGTGCTGCATATTACTCCAACTTCATTCTACAGAAATTAAAACAAGCTTCCTCCAAAATATGTCACCATAGATCCAATCTTCATCTGCATAGAGATCCTTCGTAGATTCCAATCTCTATAAGCATAAATCATACCATATATGTCATCTTCATCACCATTTCCAAGCACAAAAACTTAACCGGAAAATATCATCACTGGTTCACCTTCAAAAACCTACTTCAGAACTGGTCTACATAATTTTCAATCCATATCATTAGCTCAACCGTAACTTCATCAGGTCCTTCATTACTGATTCTTTTAAAGTAACAAACTCAGAGACGCATCTTAGAAAAACTAATCTGAACTCTGCACTCAGAGTTTCAGGCGAGCTATTCACAAATTGATTTCGAACGAAGGAAAGACGAATCAAACGACGTACCAGAGATATCCCGAATAAATCTTCATCTTCAAGAAGAGAGACGAGCAAAGAAGAATGATTCAAAGCTTTGTATTGAAGTTTAGGGTTCACAATTTTGTTTGGATTTCATGATTTCTGTGTTGGTTATTTGTTTGTGCGTGTTTGAGGAGATCGAGTGAGAGCGTTTGAGTTTGAATCCGAGAGAGATGACGTTTTCTTGGTTGTTGTTTGTTTTGTTTGAGTGAGATTCAAAAGAACAGAGAATACAGGGAGTGAATCGATTGAGTCATGAGGAGAAGAAAGGGAGAGAACCGAGTGAGTCCGAGAGAGAGATAGAGCGAAATTGAGGATTGTTTGTGTGTGAGGTAGTGTTCTATTTTGTTGGTTTGGTTACAGAGATATAGAAGCAGAGAGAGATGACGTTTGGGAAGAACAAAGGAACAATGTTGTTGTTGAAGCAGAGGGAGAAATTGAAGAAGGTATGAACAGTGAGAGGGTTGAAGGTAAAATTGTCCTTACATAAATGAATAAATACATGTGGCATTTAAAGAAAATGGAAAAAACAGAAAAACAATAACACATCAGCATTTTGGATTACTTGGCATGGGGAAGGTTTTAATAGTGACTTTTTCAAAATTATAGGGTCATCCATGTGACTTTTTTTTTTACAGGGGTTTTTTTTCGTAATGGCCCCATATGGCAGGGGTAAATAGCTATTAACCCTTTATTGTTTAAATGCTTCTGCCTCCCCAACTTCATCTTCTTCAAGTTTCTTATATTTTTCTTTCCTTTCGGTCCCTCCGCGAATTCATCTTCTTCTAATTTCTTCTACTTCTATGGACTTCATCTTCTTCTATTTCTATCCTGTCGGTGCATCTTCTTATAGGTATGCGAACTCCGCCACAAATATAGCTCTCCAATGGTTAATTTTCAAGTGGCAACTAAGATATTGCTGTTTGCGACGTGAAAATTACGCGACTATATTTTATTCATTAGTAATTTAATTTAATTCTTGTATATAATTAAACTTTACTATGCGATATGCCTTGATGTGGACCATTAACGACTTTCCAACATATGGCATGTTGTCTGGTTGGAATACACATGGCAAAATGGGTCGTCGCATTGTATGTGATACACTAAGGCGTTTATGTTGGATAAAGGGGGGGGGGGGGAAGCTCGTGGTTTGACAGTCACCGCAGATTCCTACCAATAAATCATCCATATAGAAGAAATAAGACAAATTTCAAAAAAGACGAAAGGGTACCAGATTCTCCTCCGCCTCGATTGTCACTAGGTTCTATATCGGACCAAGTTTGTGAACTACCAAAATTCACAGATACTGGCAAAGCATTTAGAATTGAAGGATATGGAGTCGAACACAATTGGACAAAAAGAAGTATATTTTGGGACCTCTCGTATTGGAAAGATATTTTGTTGCGCCATAATTTTGATGTTATGCATATTGAGAAGAATTTTTTTGATAATGTGTTTACACAGTGATGGATGTTAAAGACATAACAAAAGATAATGAGAAGGCTAGACAAGACGCTGAAATTTGGTGTAATCGAAAAGAGTTGGATTTGAAGCCTCAACCGAATGGAAAATTATTAAAATCGGAGGCCTGTTTCAATCTGACCTCCCAAGAAGCAGAAGCAATTTATCGATGGTTAAATGATTTAAAAATTTCTGACGGATATTCTTCAATTTTAGCAAGGTGTGCCAATGCTAACACTTGGAAGTTGCATGGTATGAAAAGTCATGATTGCCATGTTTTTATGGAACAATTGCTACTAATTGCATTCGGTTCTCTACCCAAACATGTGATTAATCCACTAACTAAAATTAATCAAATTTTAGAGATATTTGTGCGTCATCTTAAGAGTGGATGACATCGTTAAGTAAGACTGAAATATTCCAATCATTCTCTATAAGTTGGAACAAGTATTTCCGCCTAGTTTTTTTTACTCCCTGGAACATCTACCTGTGCATCTTGCATATGAAGCTTATCTTGAAGTACTTGTTCCATATAGATGGATGTATCCATTTGAAAGGTATATAGGTGATTCAAAGCGATCAGTGAAAAATAAAGTTAGAGTCAAAGGATCAATATGTGCACATTACTTGCATCGAGAAACATCACATTTTTGCAATCACTATTTCAACCACTTGATGTTAACTCCAAGAATCATACGAAATCCCGTAAATGTTAATGAAAAAATTCAATTTACCTTATCAGTCTTCGGGTTTCCATGTCGTCCATCTGGAAAGAAGGGTGTGCATTGGTTGACCCAACAAGAAATGCAATCTGCACATGTTCATGTCTTGATCATCTGCGTTGAAGTTAAACCATATCTTGAGTAAGTATACCCTAACATTTAATTTTCTTTACAATCCTAAAACTTATTACGTTGAAAGATCATTATCATAAGTTTCAAGGTAATAAGTTTTATGATTGTAAAGAAAATTAAAAGTTAGGCTATACTTACTCAAGATATGGTTTAACTTCAACGCAGTTGATCAAGACATGAACATGTGCGGATTGTATTTCTTGTTGGGTCAACCAATGCACACCCTTCTTTCCAAATGGACGACCTAGAAGCCCAAAGAATGATAAGGTGATATGAATTCTTTCATTAACATTACAGAATTTCGTATGATTCTTGGAGTTACATCAAGTGGCTGAAATAGTGACTACAAAAATGTGATGTTTCTCGATATAAGTAATGTGCACATATTGATCCATCAACTTTAGCTTTATTTTTCACTGATCGCTTTGAATCACCCGTGAACCTTTCAAACGGATACATCCACCTATATTGAACAGGTCCTCCAAGATAAGCTTCAAAGGCAAGATGCACAGGTACATGTTCCATGGAGTAAAAAAAAACAGGCGGAAATACTTGTTCCAACTTACAGAGAATGACTGGAATATTTCGATCTAACTTAATGATGTCATCCACTCTTAAAGCTGACGCACAAATATCTCTAAAAAATTAACTAATTTCAGTTAGTGGATTAAGCACATGTTTGGGTAGAGAACCGAACACAATTGGTAGCAATTGTTCCATAAAAACATGGCAATCATGACTTTTCATACCATGCAACTTCACAGTGTTAGGGTCGACATACCTTGCTAAATTTGAAGAATATCCACCGGGAATTCTCAAGTCTTTTAACCATCGACAAACCACTTTAGCTTCTTGGGAGGTCAGATTGAAACAGGCCTTCGGTTTTAATAATTTTCCATTCGGTTGAGGCTTTAACTCCAAATCTTTTTTATTACATCAAATTTTCATGTCTTGTCTAGCCTTCTCATTATCTTTTGTTTTGTCTTTAAAATCCATCACTGTGTTTAATACATTATCGAAAAAATTCTTCTCAATATGCATAACATCAAGATTATGGCGTAACAAATTATCTTCCCAAAATGGGAGGTCCCAAAATATACTTCTTTTTTTCCAATTGTGTTTGATCGCACTTAATCGCACTATGTCTCTGGCTCGAGTATCACATGTTTTTCTTAGTTTTTATTATCATTTTCTCGTATTATGCTTGTATTTTCTTTGTTTTCAGGATTCTTGACCTTTCGGAGCCTTTAGTGAAGAAACGAGGCAAAACGCCAAGAAAATAGGGCTTTTCAAGAAGATTTGCACTTATGGCGTTCAGCACCGCGCCGTCCATAGAGAACGCCGTGACATGGCCCACTCCTTGATGGAGCCAACTGCCATGATCACACAATCCCATCAGTTACTCAGCACCGCGCCCGCGGCCTTCACAAAGTAGTTCCCGCTCAGAAGGAGTTGAGGGACATTCCTGTCCTTAGGCACTTCCAGAATCCATTATATAAAGTTTTTATTTTCATTTTCGTTTTCCATCCAAGCTTAGTACAAACTTAAGCCATATACTATTACGGGGAGTTACTACGGTGTAGATTGAGTTGTAATCGAGTCTTGGAGCACTTTGGTTGAAGTTTATCATACCAGCCTTCACTTTGTATCAGATTCAAACCTCCGATCAGAGTAAAGTTTCAATTTAATTGCTTTATTTATCTTCTTGCTCTTACCATAGTCTACACGTTTTATAGACTCTAAATGCTCTTACCATAGTCTACATGTTTTATAGACTCTAAATGCTCTTACCATAGTCTACACGATTTATAGACTCGCACCCTTTTAATTACTTGCTCTTAGCATAGTCTACATGTGTTATAGACTCGCACTTATTATGTCTGGCTAAATTATAAAGGTTTGAATGTAATGATTGTCATCATGATTGTGTTCCAAATGTCATGTTAGTGAAAATACTCTGGGGATGTTTTACTTTTAACTTAAGTCAATTTGTGTTTAAATGTTTATTGGGTAAGATCGAAAGCCGTCCATATCAAAGATATGACTTGATTATTATTTAACCAAACAAAAGAAGCGAAAGCGATTTGGTTGGTTAAATAGGAATCATTAACTCTTTTTAGAAAACGATTTTGAAACTATTTTCGGACGCGTTTGTAGGTTTGAAATCTGACTCTTGGCCAAAAGCCAAGAGTCTCTTTAAGTTAATCTTTCCAAGTCAAAATTACTTTTCTGTTAAGGCAAAACTATCAATTTCTTAAAAATAGATTTACCTCTTTAACGCGGAAGGCACCCTTTATACGTGACAATAAAGGAAGTTAAATTAAAGAGTAAATTCGGTTCTTAGTAGCCAAAAGCTACAAGTTCCCGTTAAATTGATTCTTTGCTACGAATAGAAAATACTGCCTCATGAGTCGTTTCATTTAAGCATGTCTGGATCATAGTTTGATTTCAATATTTACATTCCAAACTGTCGCTTAAACTGTTATTCTCTTCGCTCACTTACATTGTTGCACTTCTCTCACAATAATATTCTTGTTCACCTTAGATAAGAACCTTAGCAATAGAGTTGATAGATTGACGATTGGTCTCTGTGGTTCGATAATCTTATATATTACTTCGATAGGCTGTGCACTTGCAGTTCTATATTTAAGCTATACGTTACAGACCCATCAAGTTTTTGGCGCCGTTGCCGGGGACCAACTTCGTCAAATTTCGTACCCTATTGTTATCCCGTTTAGACTAAGGCTATTCTAGCCGGTAGATGCGTAGAAATCATAGCACCGGTAACCTATTAAACCCTTTAGTGGAACCCGAACGTTACTCCCGAGCACGTCTGTTTATCCTTAAGTTAAGGAAAGCTATGGCACAAGACCGTAACCAAAGACCTCTTAAAGAGTTTTCTCAACCATCTAATGAGGAACCCAATTCTAGTATCGTAAACCCCGCTATAACAACCAACAATTTCGAACTTAAGCCCTCATTACTTCAACTAGTTCAACAAAACTAATTCGCTGGTCTCGCTACAGAGAACTTGAATCAACACCTAAAAGTGTTTATCCAGTTAGTTGATACCCTTAAGGCAAATGGAGCCACACCCGAAGCTATTCGCTTAAGATTGTTTCCTTTCTCCCATAGAGGTAAAGCCCATGACTGGTTAGACGCCCTTCCAGCCAACTAAATAAAAACTTGGGAAGACCTTAGGAGAGCTTTTCTTGCCAGATATTTCCCACCAAGTAAGACCGCTGTCCTTAGGAACCTGATCACTAGTTTCACTCAAAACTAAGGCGAATCACTTTTTGATGCCTGGGAAAGATATAAAGAACTTTTGAGAGTCTGTCCGCACCATGGCATAGAGCAATGGTTAATAATACACACCTTTTATAATGGACTCCATTACAACACGAAGATGTCTATTGACGCTGCCGCTGGCGGAGCGTTAATGAGCAAACCTTATCCTGACGCTTGTGCCCTGATAGAGGACATGGCCCAAAACCACGCCCAATGGGGAATAGAACGAGAAACAGTAGAGAAAAAGGAGAACCATGGAGTGAAGCATGAGATAAGTTGCATGGACATGATGAATGCTAAAATGGACGCCCTAGACTTGAAAGTCGAGAATATGTCTCAAAACCCTACCACAGTGGAAGCAATCCAGTCGGAGTGCGAGCTCTGTGGAACTCAAGGACATCAAAACATTGACTGTAACCTTTTGAACGACTCTAGCTCAGACCAAGTTAACTATACCCAAGGGAATCCTTTCTCGAATACCTACAATCATGGATGGAGGAACCACCCAAATTTCTCTTACAAAAACAACAACCCCATCCAAAATTCTGGATCTTCGAGACCCCAAGGATTCCAAACACAAAAATAAAACCAACCTATGAAAGTTGTGCCACCAAGACTGAACCTTAAAGAAACTATAGACACCTTTAGTCAGAATCAAACTCAGCAAAATAAGGAGTTTATGAATCAACACATTCACACAAATGAGTTAGTTACTCAACTAGCAACCAAGTTCAACCAGATGATGACCCACACCAAAATGTTTGAGACCCATATTTCACAAGTGGCCCAAACCACCTCTACACAAGTTTTACCTGGAAGACAATTCCCTGGACAAACCCAACCTAATCCCAAAGGAACAGCAACTTCTATCACCCTGAGAAGTGGAACCGCTTATGAAGGACCTAAAAATCCTAACCTAAGCACATCAGAAAAACCCAAGGAAGATGCTGAACCTAAAGACCAGGTAGAGGAAACAGAGAAACCCGAAAAGCAATCAAAACCAGAGGTAGAGAATCGCACACCACAACCTTATAAGCCACCCATTCCATTTCCACAAAGGTTGAAAAACACCAAAACAGAAAACCAATTCCAAAAGTTCATTAAGGTAATAGAGAAACTCCACGTAGAAATCCCTTTTACCGAAGCAATAACCCAGATACCATCATATGCTAAGTTCTTGAAGGATATTTTGTCCAACAAACAGCGAATCGACGATCCCAAACCTTTAGAATGTCATTCCATATCCGAGAGTAAACTTGCCAAGAAAGACAAAGATCCTGGAAGTTTTTCTATCCCTTGCGTCCTAGGAATTCATATGATTGACAAAGCATTTTTGGACCTAGGAGCAAGCGTAAGTCTGATGCCCTTGGCTGTCTGTAAGAGGTTAAAACTAGGAGAGCTTCAACCTACTAATATGTCATTACAACTAGCCGATAGATCCATTAAATACCCCATGGGTATTTTAGAAGACATACCAGTCAAAATTGGTCAATTATACATTCTGACCGATTTCGTAGTTATGGATATCAAAGAAGATGATGACATCCCAATCCTCCTAGGTAGACCATTCCTATCGACCGCCGGAGCTATAATAGATGTTAAGAAAGGGATACTGACTTTTGAGGTAGGAGATGAAAAGATCGAGTTCATTCTATCAAAATTTCTAAGGGCCCCAGTGATAGGAGATGCGTGTTATGCCATCGACGTCATTGATGAGTGTGTAAATGAGCTCAACGAATCCTTAATCAGATTACCTTCTACCCCCATTTTAGAGGATGACGGATTTAAGAGTATTGAACCTTACATTAACAACAACCTTTTTGAATGCTTAGCACTTACCCCTGACCCTATGCCGTGCACCAATAAACCTACCATAGAACTTAAGGAACTACCCAAGAATCTAAGATATGAGTTTTTGGATGAGGAGATGAATCGACCTGTCATAATAAGCGCTACTCTAAACCAAATCGAAACAAACCAACTCTTAGATACCTTGCGGAAATATCCCTCAGCTTTAGGATACAAAGTCTCTGATTTAAAAGGAATAAGCCCGTCCGTATGCATGCATCGGATTATGATAGAGGAGAATTCGAAGCCCTCAAGAGAGCATCAGAGAAGAATAAACCCTATCATGAGCGATGTAGTAAAGAAAGAAGTCCTTAAGTTGTTAGAAGCTTACATCATTTAAGGAATTTCGGATAGTGAGTGGGAAAGCCCCGTCCATGTAGTACCAAAGAAAGGAGGTATCACTGATGTGGAAAATGAGAAAGGTGAGCGTGTAGCAAAACAAACCGAAGGAGGATGGCGCATGTGTATAGATTACAGAAATTTGAACAAGGCGACTAGGAAAGACCATTTCCCTCTTCCATTTATAGATCAGATGCATGAGTGTCTAGCTAGACACTCCTATTTCTGTTATCTTGATGGATATTCTGGCTTTTTCCAAATCCCTATTCACCCGGAGGACAAAGAGAAAACCACATTTACTTGCCCTTATGGAACATTCGCTTACAGACGAATGCCCTTTGGGCTCTGTAATGCGCCCGCCACTTTCCAATGATGTATGATGTCGATTTTCGCAGACTACCTCGATGGAATTATGGAGGTATTTATGGATTATTTTTCGGTGTGTGGATTTGATTTTAAAAACTGCCTTTCGAATTTAGAGAAAATCTTGGAAAGATGTGTGGAAGTAAACCTTGTGCTGAATTAGGAGAAGTGTCATTTCATGGTGAACGAAGGGATAGTCCTAGGACACATCATCTCTGAGAGAGGCATAGAAGTTGACAAGGCCAAGATAGAAGTTATAGAAAACCTAAACCCACCTAAGACCGTTAGGGAAGTGAGGAGTTTTCTAGGACATGTTGGGTTCTACCGACGCTTCATCAAGAACTTTTCCGGAATAACTAAACCTTTAACAAACCTATTGATGAAAGATGTCAAGTTTGAATTTGATCAAAAATGTCTTGAGGCCTTTGAAGTTCTGAAGCAAGCACTGATTTCAACTCCTATCATATAACCCCCCGATTGGACGGAACCCTTTGAAATTATGTGTGATGCTAGTGATTTCGTTGTAGGAGCCGCACTAGGGCAGAGAAAAGATAAGAAACTACATGTCATTTACTATGCCAGTAGAACCCTAGATGCCGCCCAGCTTAATTATACAACCACAAAAAAGGAATTGCTAGCCGTAGTGTTTGATATCGATAAATTCCGATCTTATTTGGTAGGAGCCAAGATAATAGTATACACTGACCACGCTGCGATCCGATCCTTGTTAAGTAAGAAAGATGCTAAGCCTAGATTGCTCAGATGGGTTCTCTTACTCCAAGAATTTGACCTTGATATTAAGGATAAAAAGGGAACAGAGAACTTAGTTGCTGACCACCTCTCTAGGTTAGAACATCTTAAATCTGAATTAATAACTATAGATGATCACTCCACCTATGAAAGACTAGTAGCTGGGATGAACACAATTGAGAAGGATACCCTACATAACTTTGGAGAGGAAACCTTTGAGGAAATCTCAATCTTGAACAGCGCGCCATGGTACGCAGATATTGTAAATTATCTAGCCGCTGATATCATACCCCCCGACCTAAGTTACCAACAAAAGAAGAAGTTTTTCAGCGATGTTAAACACTTCTTTTGGAACGAACCCCTCCTATTTAAAAGAGGGATAGACAACATCTTCAGACGACGAAGAAGTAGGCAACGTCATTGAACACTGTCATGTTGCACCTTATGGCGGACATGCAAGCACGTCTAAGACATGCGTTAAGATTTTCCAAGCTGGTCTTTATTGGCCCACCATTCGGCGCGTTGTCCACACTTATGTTTCAAAATGTGACCGATGCCAACGCACTGGGAACATCTCAATACGTGACGAAATGCCTCTGAGTAACATCCAAGAGGTAGAATTATTCAATGTTTGGGGTATTGATTTCATGGGGCCTTTCCCTTCCTCAATGGGTAACAAATACATCCTAGTAGCAGTTGACTATGTCTCGAAGTGGATCGAAGTTGTTGCATCACCCACAAATGATACCAAGGTAGTTATCAAACTGTTCAAGAATATCATTTTCCCTAGGTTTGGAACCCCGAGGTTAGTCATAAGTGATGGAGGATCACACTTTATATCTAAGATATTTGACAAGCTTCTAAGTAAGTACGGAGTAAAACATAGAGTAGCAACACCATATCACCCGCAAACC
This sequence comes from Vicia villosa, assembly GCF_029867415.1. NCBI lineage: Eukaryota > Viridiplantae > Streptophyta > Magnoliopsida > Fabales > Fabaceae > Vicia > Vicia villosa. The sequence goes on from NW_026705536.1 coordinate 520,716, forward strand.
AGTGGCCAAGTGAAAGTATCGAATAGGGAAATTAAGCAGATCTTAGAGAAAACTGTATCGTTGTCTAGAAAATATTGGTCAGCGAAACTTAGAGATGCTATATGGGCTTACCGAACGGCCTATAAAACCCCTATTGGAACAACCCCTTATCAATTGGTCTACGGAAAGTCCTGTCATTTACCTTTCGAATTGGAACATAAAGCCTATTGGGAAATTAAGGCCTTGAATTTAGATTACTTAAAGGCCGGAGAGAAACGTATCCTGGACATTCACAAGTTGGAAAACTTCGCTTAAATGCGTATGAGAATGCCATCATATACAAGGAAAGAACCAAGATATGGCATGATAAGAAGATCATAAAGAAAGATTTCAACATTGGTGACCTAGTTCTCCTATTCAATTCAAGATTACGACTCTTCCCTAGTAAGCTTCGCTCACGATGGACAGGTCCATTTGAAGTATCAAAAGTTCTAAGGACAGGAGCAGTGGAAATTAAGAATGATTAATGTGCTCCGTTTGTGGTAAATGGACAAAGATTGAAGTTATACAAAGGGAGCGATCTGCCCGTTGGTTACTCTAGTCATATTCTGATAGACCCTCCAATACCTACATGAAGTAAGATCTAACCGTCAAGCTAATGACGTTAAACAAGCGCTGCATGGGAGGCAACCCATGGTTTATTTTTACTTTTATTTTTTTTTTGTTTTAGTATATATATATATATATATATATATATATATATATATATATATATATATATATATATATATTTTATCTGAACTAACTTCTTGTGTTTTCTTATTTTCAGGATGAATTACCTTGATGGTATGGTTGTGATTTTTCTGGGATGAGGCGCAGAAAGCCCGGTTTGCTGCTTTATCTGCTAGGCCTATGGTACCCACTAGGTACCCCGATCAGAGCTGCATGGGAGCACTCGGGATTGAGCCGAGTATCACGTATCTGTGCAACCAACTTGGCTGGAATGATTATGCTGATGATGTCCACAAGACCTACAGGAACCTTACTCTGGAGTTCCTTAGCTCCTTACACTATAACCCATGGGTGGGTGAAGGAGATGACCGAGGGCGGATCAACTTCCGAATGTTTGGCACTGAGTACACCCTGAACAAAAAGGAGTTTGGGGATCTACTTGGTTTCTAAACTGGACCGACCGCCATCACTGAGATGCCACTGAATTGCTTTTTGAGCAGAGATATTGACAAATTCTGGCAGGACATTACTGATGGAGCTAGCCTTGACCCTTCTGCCCTGCTGTCAAGGAAGATCCATAATCCAGCTTTCCGGTACTTTGAGATGATCCTTTGCCACACATTCTTTGGGAGGAGCTATGGTGACCACCTAGTCACTGCTGAGGAGGTCTTATTCCTATACTGTGCCAGTCAGTCCAGACCCATCGCTAGTGGAGGTTTTCTGATAGAGATCTTAAACCAGACTGCCAGATCTACTACAGGTTTCATATATTCCTGAGGGAATGTGACACAGATAGCTTCTGCTCTGGGCTTGGACAGGATGTTATTTCAGCTGACTCCGTACTGTGGGTATACCTTTCTTGATCTAGATTTCTGCATGGATCGTGGACTCATGAGGAGAGCCTCCTTCCATCCATATCAGTATAGGTTGTTCATCGATGATCAGACAGTTTACACCTTTACCCTGCCAGACCCTCGGATGACATGTGTTTCCAACCCTGCTAACTGGAACTATTCTGCGGAGGGTTGGGGTGAGACATCGTTTCCCACTCCTGAGTACACTCCTGGCCCTGAGGACCCGATTCCTGAGTGTAATCCTCGGTTTTTTGTTGGATGCAAACTGACTCTTCTTTTATTTTTGAGTTGTGAAAATCAGAGAGTCGCCACCGACTTTTATTTTATCCAATTAAGGAAAGGTTTATAAAAGAAACAGAAAAAGACCTTAAAGAGATTTTGGGTTCGGGGGTAGGTTATACAAAGGGAAGGTGTTAGCACCCTTTGTATCCATGGTTATCCATGGGCTCTTAATTGCTTAGCTCACTTGTTTGAATCGTTTGTCTTGCTTTGAAATGCTTGTATGTGGTTTTAAATATTTTGTAAAGAGTTAACTTTGTAATGATCCTTGTGCGGATGTATACAAAGTGTTTATCTTTCGAAAGATATTTTGATGGTTTGAAAAAAGATTTTTAACTTCGTAATGATCCTTGTTTGGATATATACAAAGTATAGTCTTTTTGAAAGTTTGTTTTGAAAAAACAGTGATGTGTAAAAGCTTTTGTTGTTTTTGATTGAGCAAGCAATTAGGAGGTATACCCTAAGTTTATAAGGTTCTTTCCTATTTCTTTAGAAAATTTTCCTTGACTGGATACAGAAGAAAAATTTGAATTGTATTTGAAACAGTAAGATTTGATTTTGAAAAGAGTAACAGAGGGATTACCCTAAGAGGTGCAAGTGTGATTGTGATTTATTTTCAGATATGTTATCTTTGAGATTAGTGATCTAGCGCTTCAGTTTTATTCTTGTCATACACGCAATTTTATATGTACAGGAATTAAAGTGCGGGAATGTAAAATGTGGAAAATAAATCTACGCTATTACATCGATTGTGCGAGAAATGTAAACTACGCTATTTACATGAATTTGACAACCTATACACTTATCTATGAATTTAAATTGCAATAAGATAAAGGGAAAATATTTTTTGATTTTTGGATGGTTGATTTTAATTAAGATTAAGGCATAATTAATTTAATTAAAAGGTCAAAAATTAGAAATAAAATTTGAATCTAAAAAATTAAGTCTAAAATATGTCCAAGTTGTTTGTTAATTAATTTTAAAATAAAATTAATTTTTTTTTGTGATTTTTTGAAATTGTTTTGGAGATTATTAAGTTAATCAACATATAATTTTAAAATAAAATTAATTTTTTTTGTCATTTTTGTTGGAACAAACCGCGAGCCTTAGTGGATGATTCTGAGTGCTTTGCTTGCTGAAAATGATTTGGATAGGTTCAGGGATGTTTGAGGATCGTGTTTAGATAATTATTTGGACTTGAAATTAGCTTAAACTCAGAATTCAAAATTTAAATTTCTTTGAAAATTTCAAGTTGATACAAGTGTGATACAAGTATGATATTGGTTCAAAATTCGTGTGTGTGTTCTTGCTGAAGTGTTCTAAGCTATTTATAAGCAATAGAGGTGCTACAAACTTAAGCTAACAAGCTTTGAGTGTCTTTGAACTTTTGAATTTTTTAATAATAAAAGCTTTGAATTTCTTGGCCATGGCTTTAATTTTCTTCACCTCTCTTGCCATAGGTCTTCTTTACCTCTATGCTGCAGAACTTGGATCAAACTTGGTGACTCAAGCTAAGGACAAAAGCCTTGAATCATTATCTTGAACCATTTCTTTTTTAATTTAACTTTAAATGAAATAAAATTAAATTAAAAAAGAAATAAAAATGTCATGGGCCTAATGTTGGTCGTGGGAGCCCTTTAACATCATTAGAAACATGTTTGGATCATGAATGCTTGGCCTCTTTTGGAAAAAAAACAATTTTGATCAATGCTAGTTTCATGCATTTTCCCAAAAAATGACCAACTTCAACAAGGCATAAATCCCTCAATTTTGATCATATGAAGGAGTTCTTGTACTTATTAGAAACCTAAAGATGTCCTCTACAAGCTACTTTGGAAGCTTTTTTGCATTTGGAGAAGTTATCTTGATGTTATGGGCTTTGACAAAAAACTGCTTTTTGTTGAGTTTGAAAATGACCTGTAATGTCTTGGCTCATATTTTCCAAATGGTAAATCCAATGACCATGGGACCAATTTCATTTTAAAATAATTGAATTTCCTTCAAAATAAGCTTTGGTTGGAATTTTTTGGATGAACGAGGAGAGAGTTATGGCCGGTCAAAGTTCAGTTGACTTTTTAGGAGAAAACCCTAATTTTGAAACTTAGAGTTTTGTCGATTTCTGAACTTTTCTTGATGAATTATGATCAACCATTGATCAAATGATGAATCTTTTGACAAAATATGGATGTTGAAAAAAAATTGCATTTTTGACTGTCTGTTGACTTTTCGGTCAAACTAGTCGTCTGTTGACTGTGCGTTCGAGCGAATCGAAGTTTGAAAATTTGTCTGGTGGTACTTTGAGACATATGGAGATCCATGAAATCCATTTTAGGTCTCAAAAAACTTGTTCTCCTGAAAAAAACAAAAACCCTAGTTAGAGACTGTTTGTGTAGGAGACAGTTAAGCGTACCTGATTTTTGTGCAGTGTTGAGTCTCTGCTGATCATGTGATTATCAGAAGACTTCTAGAACAAAAATCTTGGAATTTTGAAATGCAAAAGATTGACTTGACTGATGGTACAAACACGGAGAATCGTGCTGTCAGCGGGTTTGACTGTTAACTGGCTGTCCGGGCATTAACGTAATAGTTAAAGTGAAAACTTAACAGTTAAAGTTAATTTTTCTTTTTGTTTTTTTTTGTTGTGTTAATGGTGAAAAAATTATTTACATGATTTGTTAAAAAAAAACAAAAACATAATAAATAAAATATACTGTACGCGAACGAAATTACTGATAATAATATTGAAAAGGATTTAATGCACAGAAATATAAATATTTAACTAGCAATAAACACACATAATATTATCTCGATAATTAAACGACGGTACAACAGATAGTACAATATTTAATACTGACAGTACAAATATTACATAAGAATATAGCGAACAGTACGACAAATATAATGAACGGTACGTTATTTGAAAGCGAAAGATACGACAAACTTTAAGTATGACGATTAAAAACCCATGCTATGAAAAACAATATATAGATGTACGGGAGTGCAAGCATCCCAGGTCCGCATTTTTCAGGACTATGTAGACAGAAAAAAGACATGATCACCGTAAAAACAGTGATGACCATAAGAAAAAACGTATCCACCCACTTTGCCATTTTTTGCCAGGGAAGAAGAGTTAATAATTATGAGATAGTATGATAGAAATTTGGGAGATGAGTGAAATTTGATGTGAGATTTTATGGAAAAAATGAGGGGTATTTATAGAGTGAAAAGAAGGATGGAGACGTTGGGGAATGAAGTGATACCGTACAAAAAAGGAAAGTTTGAGTGGTAGTAGGATTTGAAAGAAAGTGTATGGAATAAAGTTAGGATTTGATTTGAAAGAAAAAGATTTGAAAAGAAAGAAAGAGATTTGAAAACAATAATATAGTACAAAAATTAGTGGGGAACAAAACCAATAATAATTTAATTGTTACCAGTACAGTCTGAATCCCTGGACTCTGCGCCTGCAAAATTTGATTCTGTACCAATTGCGTCACTATTATTTATCTGAAAATAAATCTCAAATAAACAGCGTGTGAAGTGATAAACAGTACTTGGCATTTGTGTAAGAATGAATTCAATAGCGAACCAAAATACCGTATAAAAATATTCTAAAAACTGAGTATTCATAAAATCAGGATATTTATGAAATAAAATCCAAGATTATATAAAACTCTAAAGTTTTAGACAGAGGTCTGTTGTCTTCTCCTTGAAAAAAGATGCGGGCAAATTTTGGGGTATAACAGTTGCCCCTATTCATTCTTCTTAAACCTGAGGGGACCGATTGGAATCTGAAGGTAGAAGATGATTGAATATTTAGATGCCCTGAAAATTGCACTTACCTCCACCGGAAGTGATGTTAGAAATTGCATTGAATGCGGCTTGAGAAATATCGTTGGCGGATCAAAACATTACCTGAGATGGGCTTTCAGATGTCATCTAGTGAATGTGTTGATGGTTTGTTCATCAGAATGAATCCATTGATTATATCTTGATGAAGGATTTAAATATCTGTGTTGACCGTTACGGAACCGTCTGAGGTTACCGCTTTAAATCTTGGAGGTTGATCGTTACAGAACTGTCCAAAGTTTCCGCTTTAGATTTTGAATGTTGATCGTTACAGAATCGTCCGAAGTTTCCGCTTTAGATCTTGAAGATTGATTACTTTAAGGAACCGTCTAAGGTATCGACTTAGGTCTGAAGGTAGATCATTAAGGAACCGTCCAAGGTATCGACTTAGATCTGAAGGTAGATCATTAAGGAACCGTCCAAGGTATCGACTTAGATCTGAAGGATTTGAAGTTGTTTATTCGACTGTAGTATAGCCTGGAAGCATCATAGTGAGTCACCATTAGACCGTATCTGCTTTGCTTGTTTAGAGTTGATAAGTGGTTTGGAAAGAGAGAACTCTTCAGATTGAATCTTTGGTTTGATTATATCTGAGAGGAATGCTTGTCTGAATAGAACCCAGGAGAATATGGCATGTGATTGAGAATAACTTGCTGAGGATATTCGTCTACCTGAAAAACCAAGTTAGTGACATGCAATGTCATGATGCATGTAATGTATATGTTGAAATTCTCAAACTAAATTAGAACCGTGCATGTTATGTATGCGTTTGCCATGAAACATTATATGCTATGTATGAATATGCGTATGATGTATGATGTATGGACATGACTTATGCAGTTTAGAGCGTGTCAAACTTCTGGTTGGGAAAATAAATCCCTGCTTGTTATTTTGGAAACGATGGCATTATGACCGTTGATGATCTTTGCTATATTGTTCGAGTACACTCAGCTGGGGGAACTTCCTTACGGACCAGGATGCTCTGTTGAGGGATCTTTGACTACCGCTTGGGGATGAAGGTAATTTGAAGGTTCTGATTTTGATGCACCTTGACTGGGAATAAGAGAGATGGGTAATCCTCCGATGTACTATTTGATCAAGCCTTTGTGTGGAGGATCCAACCTTCTGGGGATAGTGATCTTGAACAGCCCTGCTGGGGAACGAGGAGCAATTGTCCGATGTAATATCTATCCAAGCTTTGAGATAAGGCTTTTTGAGTCATTTTGTTGGAGAGGAAAATCTCATCGAGGATCATGCTGAGAAATGTGTCTCTGTAGGGGAACTGTTTCTTCTGATGCCCGTACTCAGTGTCGGTGATGAAACATTCCGTCGGGGAACTAATTGGGCCTTGCTTATCTGGGGATAACTCCTTGAAGATTGCCTTGTGGGGGATATTCCCATGTTGCTGGTTTTGGGATGATGTCCAGATGATTGGGACATTACCTGAATGCTATTCCTGTTTTTTTTATAAACATCAATCATATTCAAATGCATATGTTCATTCAAAATTATCATTGGGACGTTTACGCGTTCAAAACAGAAAAAGTGAAAACATTGATTTTAAGCATGAACTGTATTGATTTGAAAGAGAGCCATAATAGGCTAATTAGTACAAGGAGACAAAAATCCTAGTAGTAGGAATTTGTCATAAAACTTTGAAAAGTACTTGTAAAGGGAAATAGCTATGTGAAAACAATCCAGTCTAGTTTCAACTCTACTATTGCCAATCTGTCTTTGAGTATCTCATCCCTCACTTGTTGGAAGAAAATGATTGGACTGATTGGTGCCTTTGATGTGTTGAACCTTGAAAGTATGTAGCCAAACGGGACATAGTCGTACGCTTTATTCCCTAACTTTTGCCTAGGCTGCCCTTTCAGGTTTTCAGCCTAACGGGATAATATATATATATATATATATATATATATATATATATATATATATATATATTTAGTCTCTAATTTTTGCCTGGATCGCCCTTTCAGGTTTTCAATCCACCGAGACGCCCATTTTTTTTGCCTAAATCGCCTTTTCAAGTTTTCAACTTAGCGAGTTGTTCTTTTCTTTAAGCGAAGTACTTTTTGACTATGTCCGCATTTTACAGGGTGTGGGAAATCTTCACCATCCATAGTGGTAAGCAACATGGCTCCGCCGGAGAATACTTTCTTGATTACAAATGGTCCCTCATAAGTGGGAGTCCACTTGCCCCTGGGGTCACCTTGTGGTAAGATGATACGTTTTACAACCAAATCACCGATTTGATATGCCTGACTCTTGACTTTCTTGTTGAAGGCTTTGATCATAAGTTTCTGGTACAACTGACCATGACAAATAGCCGCAAGCCTCTTCTCATCAATCAAGTTTATCTGGTCCAACCGAGTCTGAATCCAATCGTCTTCGTCTAGATCGGCTTCTTTCATAATCCTTAGAGAGGGAATCTGAACTTCAATTGGAAGAACTGCCTCCATACCATAGACTAAGGAAAAGGGAGTTGCCCCTCTTGAGGTACGTGCTAAGGTGCGATAACCATGAAGAGCAAAAGGTAACATCTCATGCCAGTCTTTATAGGTTACTGTCATCTATTGTATGATCTTCTTGATGTTCTTGTTGGCATCTTCCACCGCGCCATTCATCTTTGGTCTATATGGGGATGAATTATGATGTTTGATCTGGAACTGCATGCAGAGTTCGGTAATCATCCTGTTGTTTAAATTTGTGCCATTGTCTGTGATGATCCTTTCAGGGATGCCATACCGACAAATGAGATTGTGCTTGATAAACCGGGCCACAACATTCTTGGTGATTGAAGCAAACGAGGCTGCCTCTACCCATTTTGTGAAGTAGTCAATAGCGACAAGGATAAAACGATGTCCGTTGGAAGCAGTAGGCTTGATTTCTCCAATCATATCAATACCCCACATTGCAAAAGGCCAAGGAGCCGTCAGAACGTTTAATGGGATTGGAGGTATATGCACTTTGTCGGCAAATATCTGGCATTTGTGACAAGTTCTGGAGTGATGGTGGCAGTCTGTCTCCATGGTAGACCAATAATAACCTTCTCTTAAGATCTTTTTAGCCATTGTATGTCCACTTGAATGAGTACCAAAGGCACCATCGTGTATATCTTCCATAATCTGTTTCGCTTCCTTCTTGTTCACACAATGAAGCAGAGTCGAGTCATGGTTGCGCTTGTACAGGATTCCATTACTTAGAAAGAATTTGGCAGCAAATCTTCTTAGAAACTTTCTGTCATTAATGGATGCCCCTTCAGGATACTCCTGAGCTTCGAGATATATTTTTACATCATGGAACCATGGTTTTTCTTCCACTCCTTCGTTATTGATCTCATTGCAATAGGCTGGTTCATCCTGTCTGTAAATGGTGGTCATAGGCGCCTCATTGTCCCACCTGACTTTGAACATAGATGACATGGTAGCTAGAGCATCAGCCAGTTGATTTTCTTCTCGCGGAATATGTTCAAAAGTGATTTCTTCAAAGTAAGGAATCAAACTCAGCACATATTCTTTGTAAGGAATTAGATTCGGGTGCTTCGTGTCCCATTCCCCTTTAACTTGATAAATTACAAGGGCCGAGTCTCCGTAGACCTCCAGGAACTTGATTCTCAGATTGATTGCAGCTTTAAGACCCAGAATACATGCTTCATACTCGGCTATATTGTTAGTGCAGTTGAAACATAATCTGGCAGTGAATGGTGTATGTCCTCCTGCAGGAGAAATGATCACAGCTCCAATGCCATTGCCAAGTGCATTAGAGGCTCCATCTAAAACCATAGTCCATCGGGATCTTGGCTCGGGTCCTTCCTCCGGTCCGGGTTGTTCGTAGTCAGTAACTAGCATAATATCTTCATCTGGGAAGTCAAAGTTCAATGCTTGAAAATCATCCACTGCTTGATGAGCCAGATGATCAGCTACCAGACTTCCTTTGATCGCCTTTTGCGAAGTGTACTGGATGTCATACTCTGTTAAGATCATTTGCCATCTTGCTATTCTTCCAGAGAGAGCAGGTTTTGCGAACACATATTTGATAGGATCCATTTTGGAGATCAGCAAAGTGGTATGGTTTAGCATATACTGTCTTAGTCGGCGAGCTGCCCATGCCAAGGCACAGCAAGTTTTCTCGAGCAGTGAGTATCTTGTTTCACAACCGATAAATTTTTTGCTAAGATAGTAAATTGCATGCTCTTTTCGGCCAGACTCGTCATGTTGCCCCAGTACACACCCCATTGAATCTTCTAACACTATTAGGTACATTATCAGAGGTCTTTCTTCCACTGGTGGTAGTAAGATTGGCGGTTTTTGAAGATATTCTTTGATCTTGTCAAAGGCTAATTGGCATTTGTCGTTCCATCTTTCTACTTGATCTTTCTTCAACAATTTGAAGATTGGCACGCAAGTAGTAGTCATATGGGCAATAAATCTGGCGATGTAGTTCAGACGTCCCAAGAATCCTCTGACTTGTTTCCCGGTACGGGGTATGGGAATTTCTTGAATGGCTTTGACCTTGGCAGGATAAACTTCAATACCCTTGTTGCTGACGATGAAACCTAAGAGTTTACCGGATCTTACTCCAAAGGTACACTTGTTCGGATTCAGTCGCAACTTGTACTTCTTGAGTCTGTCAAACAACTTGTGCAGATGACCCAAATGTTCTTCTTCGGTGTTGGACTTTGCAATCATATCATCCACATAAACCTCTATTTCCTGATGAATCATATCATGGAACAGAGCTACCATTGCACGCTGATACGTTGCTCCTGCATTTTTTAAACCTAAGGGCATTACTTTGTAACAAAAGGTTCCCCAGGGTGTTGTGAAGGTTGTTTTTTCCATGTCTTCGGCGCCATCTGGATTTGATTGTAACCTGAGAATCCGTCCATAAAGGAAAATACCTTGCATTGTGCAGTATTGTTAACCAGTACATCGATGTGAGGTAAAGGCAAATCATCCTTGGGGCTTGTCCGATTTAGATCTCTGTAGTCTACACACATTCTGACTTTCCCGTCTTTTTTAGGCACAGGCACGATGTTAGCTATCCATGGAGGATAACTCACAAATTTTAGAAAACCAGCGTTGAATTGCTTCTCAACCTCGTCTTTAATCTTCTTGGACATATCGGGCCTACTTCTCCGCAGTTTCTGCTTAACTGGAGTGCTACCTTCTTTGATTGGCAAGCGATGGACCACAATATCCGTGTCGAGGCCAGGCATATCTTCATAGGACCAAGCGAATATCTCGACATAGTCTTGTAACATTTGAATCAGTCTTTGCTTGACACTGTCTTCTAAATCAGCCCCTATCTTGACTTCTTTCTTTTCTTCGTCACTGCCCAGGTTGATAACCTCAATTGGCTCTTCATGCGGCTGTATAGTCTTGTCTTCCTGCTCTAACAGCCTTGCAAGTTCCCTAGGTACTTCACAATCTTCCTCACTTTCGTCCTCAGTTTGGTAGATCGGATTTTCAAAGTCATGACTGACAATAGCAGAATCATTATCAACAGGATCCAGAGTGAATGTGAATCTGCATTTATTATGTGGGTGTGTGTAAGAACACATAGCTATTTGAAAACGAAGAAAGAAACAAAAAGGATCACAAAATTTGAACATGCAAACGTCCCATGATTTTATTGAATGAACATATGATCATGGTATGACAAACCCTCACAAAAAGGACCAGTGTACTTCGGGCAAGGCACCTGGCTTTTAAGTTCATGGTTCGATAGTACAGGAACCATTTTTATTTTTGAACATATAAACAACAGAAACAGGAAATTGCATTCACTCCTGATCAAAGGAGATAACATCCTCGGCTTCCTAGTTGTTCAATCCATTGTAGTGAGTGGGGAATATCCAGTTGCTCCAGTTGCAGTTGTCCTCTTCGTCTTCCACAGCATTGACCTCTTTGGTGACGAGATGAGCTGTTGATCCTTCAGGATGAGCAAGATGCTCTGCTGGATATGAGAGTCCAGGATGAGGTTCCTCTGTTGGCTGAGAGAGATACTCGATAAGATCGTCCCATCCATTTGGGATGATGTCTTTGATAGAGACTTGTGCACTCTGGGGAGCAGTGTACTTCACCAGAAAATCATTCTCGCCATTTGGTGTTTCCCAGACTTCTTCAGGAGTGACAGGGCTTGTGATTGTCATATTGTCTTCGAAATGTTCATTCCATCCAGTTGGGATAATGTCTTCGATAGGGATTTGTGAGCTCAGGGGAGCGGAATACTTCACCATAAAGTTGTACTTGCCACTTGGTTCTCCCAGTGTATCCCATACTTCTCTTGGAATAGGTGGACTTTGGTATTGCTTAGCAATGGAACCTGTGATACTTATGTCATCTTCGAACTGATCATCCCAGCAAGTTGGGACAATGTCTTCAATGGCAATTAGAGAACTTTACGGAGCAGTGTACTTCAATAGAAAGTCGTACTTGCCGCTTGGTTCTCCCAACGTATCCCAAACCTCCTTGGAAACGGGTGGAACTTCATTTGGATGTTGCTTAGTAATATGGTTTGAGATCACTTCGTCGTCTTCAATAGCATTTACTCCTTGGTTGATGAAATGGGACATTAATCCTCCAGAATGAAGACTTTGATCATTCTTCTGAGTTCCATTAGCATAGCCCAGACCTAGCTTATCGAACTTGTAAGGCACATCAAGGAGTTGTCCCCATATTGTGTAACCACCCTCTTCGATCACAGCCTTAGTATCTTTGAGAGAAGCCATTGTTGGAGTTATTCTTGTAGTAGGAGTAGCAGAAATATGTTTGGCAGTAGAGATAGCTGGAGGGACCACCTCAAAATATTGGCAGGGGTTTCGATGAATTCACCATCCATCTCAACATACTTGGAGTTACTCAGGTGGCTAACCACATATTCTTCTTCACCATGAACTGTGACGACCTTGCCTTTTATAGGATATTTTAACTTCTGATGCAGGGTAGAAGTTACAGCGCTTTCCCCATGTATCCAAGGGCGTCCTAGTAAACAGGAGTACGCTGGATGAATTTCCATCACGTAAAAGGTAGAATCAAAGATCTGAGATCCTACTCTGATTGGGAGCTTAACTTCTCCGTATACTATTCTTGTTGACCCGTCGAAGGCTCTTACCACAACATCGTTTGGTTGTAACACAACTCCTTCAAAGTCAAGTTTTTCCAGTACCACTTTTGGTAACACATTTAATGAGGAACCATTGTCTACCAGCACATGAGACAAAGTGGTGCCATTACATTCAATAGAGATGTGCAGGGCTTTATTGTAATTTTTCCCAGCAGGGGTTAAATCAGCATCAGAGAAACCGAGACCGTTATCCACTGTTAGACTGGCAACACAATTTTCAAATTGGTCGACTGAAATCTCCTGTCGTACATGTGCAGCTTTCAAGAATTTCATCAGGGCCTTGGCATGAGCTTCTGAATACTTCAACAGAGATAGCATTGAAATCTTTGAAGCAGTGTGCCCCAGTTGTTCAATAATATTGTAATCACTTTTGCAGATGATTTTCAATATCTCCTCCATTTCTTGCCTCGACGGATCTTCAACAGTGACTTCAACAGGTACTTGAACTGGTTCAATTAGTGGCTCTTTGCCTCGAGCATTGTCATCTTGATTAGGAACTGGGACCTGGACTGGAGTAGTAGCAACATTTGGAGAAATTTCTGGTGAAAAGATCCTTCCACTTCTTGTAATCTTACTAGTCCCCACAATATTATCAACAGCTGGATTTACGGCCTCTTCAGTCAAGGTGTCTTGTTTAACTCTACGGACATAAACATTAGCGCCATAACTCCACGGGACAGCTTTGTTTGAGGAATATGGAAATGGAGCCGGATTAGTGATGATTACAGATGCTACCCTGGGTGCAGCAGAAATCTTGAAGGGAGCCTTGGTAGGGATTTTCAATGGCACGTTAGAAACCACTGAGACGTCCTCTATCTTCATCCCATTTGAAAAACCTTCGCACAAATTGTCTATAGAAGGGAGTTTCTCAAACATAATGATACGACGATCCATCCACTTTTGAATTCCTCTTTTCAGATTTTTACAACCATTGGGTAGGTGTGCACAATAAAAGCAATCAGGGTCACAACCTGGAAATAAACCAGCTTGTATTAGCTTTTTTTTTATTTCAAGGAGCGGAGTTGACAGTTCTCTCACATCACAGATATAAACAGTTCCATGATAGCATTAACGGTCTTGTCATGTTTTGGCATAGGCGCAGTGATGACATTTGGAGTCTCTGGAGGATCGAATTCAATTTCTCCAGCATCTATCATGTCTTGGATTTTATTTTTTAGGGCCCAACAGTAATCTACGTCATGTCCTGGACAATTGGAATGGTATGCACATGTTGTGTCAGGGCGATAACTAGGAGAGGAAGTGTTGACATTCTTCGGAGGATCCTTCAATGTAATCAGATTTGCCTTTAACAAGTGTTGCAATGCTTGAGAGATTGGCATATTGATTTTGGTGAAGTTTCTTCTCGGTGCATCTGGTCGACGCGTATACTTCGGCGGTTGCTCTTTTTGAGGTGCAGATGCAGAGATCAGAACAGCCCCTACAGATTGGTGATGCTCACTTTTGTTGCGGCTTTTCTGACTGTGCACTGTATTGACTTCATTTCTCCCACTGATGGGCCTCTTTGTAGTACCAAAGGAGGAGCCTACTTGAATTTTTCCACTTTGAATGCCACTTTCAACACGCTCTCCAGTTAATATCAGGTCAGTGAAACCTGACGACAAGCTTCCCAGCAAATGACTGTAGAAAGGGCCAGTTAAAGTGCCCATGAACATGTCGACCAGCTCGCGATCAGATAAGAGAGGTTGAACCCTTCCAACTAGATCTCTCCACTTTTGTGCATACTCTTTGAAACTTTCTTTTGGTGCCATGGTCATGCCCCGTAGTTGAGTACGGGTTGGTGCAAGGTCAGCGTTGTATTGATACTGTTTGTAGAAAGCAGCAGCCAGATCTTCCCAGGTGTGAACTTTTGCACTTTCCAGTTGGTAGTACCACTTGAGTTGTGTACCCGACAGACTTTCCTGGAAGAAATGAATCCACAATTTGTTATCTGCCGTATGAGGTAGTATCTTTCTCACATAGGACCTTAGATACAACTTTGGGCATGAGACTCCATCATACTTTGCAAAGACAGGAACTTTGAACTTTGGAGGGATAACAACATCTGAGACGAGTCCAAGATCATTGAAGTCTAAACCAGGTATTTTTTGTATCTCCATAGCTTTCATGTGTTCTTCCAACTGCTGGTATTTGCTATCACCCTGTTCATCTTCGGAGTGATAATCTTCTTCGTCACGAGAGAGAGAGAGGGTTTGGCAGAACCCTGGTTGCTGTGATTGTCTTCTTGATCACCTTCACCTACTACTTCAGGGATTGGCGCCTTTTTGGGCATCCTAGCTGGGACTCTGACTTTCCTCACGGGGTGGCTTAAACCTACAGATCCCTTGGACTTCTTTTTCTTCTTGGTCATCAGAGCTTTTAGTTCCTCTTGTCCCTTTGCTAGCTCCAAAATTGCTATCTGAACTTGGGCGTTTTGTGCCTCGAGATTCTTGATGCTTGTTTCGGAATCCATCCCTTCTAACTGAAATAAATAGCGAGGAGATGAGAAACCTGTTATGTGAACCTGTTATGCAATGTTTATGAATGAAATGTATATGCAATGTTTTCAAGGATCTTAGAATTTAAATTTGTTTAAACAAAAGAGAAACAAATATTTATTAGTCAAACATTTTATTTCTTTTTTTTTTCTTTTCTTTTGTCTCTTTTTTTTTCTTTGCCTCTTTCGGGCTTACAAGATAAAGCAAAATAAAGAAAATAAAGGATTCTTCAAGCCTCCCATGGACGCTTTCTCTTTGCACCCAGGAACGTGTTGATCTCTGTTCTTCATGGAGTTGTCTGGTGAGCTCCAACACTTTCCTCTCATAGTCCTGACAGTGTGCTTTGAAGGTGTCCCTTTCTTCTTTTAGTTGAACCCAAGATTTCTGCAACTCTTCCAGGTCAGTCGGCATGTCCGGATGTAGAATAACTCGAGGTTCCTCCCCTTCGACTTCTGGCTCAATGGTCACAGGTAGGATAGCGGGATATGGCATGATGAACTTCTGAACACGAGCACGCACCCATTTGAGGTAAGGCTCCATTGGAATAGAATTCCATTGTCCTAAAGTCTTTCTTTCTACTTTGTAGACACTGCCCCAAGCATGTATAAACCTTCGTCGATGTCTTTGGGAATCATCACCGTAGTCGAACACAATGCTGTGGATGATCATGTCGTGAGGACCATTTCTTCGCGCATATCCAAATTGGCGCAAAGCTAAAGAGGGATTGTAGGTGATTCCTCCCCTAATACCAATGAGCGGCACATTAGGGTACTCCCCACAATGGTCAATGAGAGTGACGTCTTCTTGAAAAAAGTTGTTCCACCGAATATCTGAATGAGATAAGGACATAATTCTGCGAGACCATTGCATCCTTTGCTCGTTTCTCAACACCGATCTGGCAAGGTGTGATGTAAACCATCTAGCCAGTAGTGGTACACAACACATAAGAGTTCCTCGCTTTTTCATGGTACGAGTGTGTAGAGAATGTAGAATGTCTCCCAGCAAAGTAGGTACCGGATTGCGGGTTAAGAAAATGTTGATAGCGTGCACACTTATGAATTGGTCGGGATTAGGGAATAAAACCAACCCATAAATCAAAAGAGCCGCAACTTCTTCAAAAGCTTGGTAACTCCTATCTTTTAATAGTGATCGAGCCTTTCCCATTAAGAACTTAGCAAGCAAACCCTTGACTCCACTCTTTATTTCCCAATTAGACTCGATTTCTGACTTCCGTAAATGTAAGGCAGCAGCAATGACTTCAGGCTTCAGAATCTTTTCTAAACCAGTGAAAGGTAAGTGACCTCGAACAGGTAACCCAATCAGTTCAGAGAATTCCTCCAAGGTGGGTACTAGCTGGTAATCGGGAAATGTAAAACAATGATGCTCGGGATCAAAGAATTGGAACAGGACTCGTATCATGTCTTCTTCAAATTTTGAGGTAACCAAATGGAGTAGGTGACCGTGCCTCTCGGTGAATTGAGCATTTCTGGGAAATTCTGATATTAAGTCCTTTAGTTCAGATGGTACTGTTGAGATGTTGATCCGGATGTAATTTCTGGTAGCGTGAGCCATTTACCTGCAACAACAGAACAAAGGTAAGCCATTCGATCCTTGAAATGATTAGTGAGAAAATGATATGTTTATGATGTTATGATGTCATGATGTCAAACATGTGGAAAACACAAACATATCACACAATAGCCTTAGGTTTAAAGGCTTGCACGAGGTTCATAGGTGATACCCTCCCCACTGAAGTTGAGTTGGTTTAAACCTGTCTTAAAATGGTATTCGGGTTCTATGATCCTTGGAGACAACATCTCAATACGGCGCTCGGACGGCCGATCAAAACATTCCTCGAGGATAACCAACTTCGATCAATTTCAAAGCCAGTCACTTAATAGGCCACAAGTCAAGTTCAACTAAAGGTTCTAAGGCAAATTAGTGCTTGATGACATTTCGGAAGCCTAACATACTCCTTGATCGTTTTCAAGGGATATCAGTACAGACCAAAGTGTCGCACTAACGGTGACTACCAGATCAACCGTATCGGTACATGCCGTACAGTTTCCTTGGTCTATTGTCACATACTTAAGGTATCTCGAGATTCAGGCTAGAATCTTTCACACAAGTAAATTCAATACCCAAACAAACCTTTGAAAAATAGAGCAAACAAGACAAACAATTGAAAACATCGAAGTGATCTAAACTCTAAGGTAACCCCTTTAAAAACATTTTGTTTTTAAAATCCCCAGCAGAGTCGCCAGTTCTGTAATCCTCGGTTTTTTGTGGGATGCGAACTGACTCTTCTTTTATTTTTGAGTTGTGAAAATCAGAGAGTCGCCACCGACTTTTATTTTATCCAATTAAGGAAAGGTTTATAAAAGAAACAGAAAAAGACCTTAAAGAGATTTTGGGTTCGGGGGTAGGTTATACAAAGGGAAGGTGTTAGCACCCTTTGTATCCATGGTTATCCATGGGCTCTTAATTGCTTAGCTCACTTGTTTGAATCGTTTGTCTTGCTTTGAAATGCTTGTATGTGGTTTTAAATATTTTGTAAAGAGTTAACTTTGTAAAGATCCTTGCAGATGTATACAAAGTGTTTATCTTTCGAAAGATATTTTGATGGTTTGAAAAAAGATTTTTAACTTCGTAATGATCCTTGTTTGGATATATACAAAGTATAGTCTTTTTGAAAGTTTGTTTTGAAAAAACAGTGATGTGTAAAAGCTTTTGTTGTTTTTGATTGAGCAAGCAATTAGGAGGTATACCCTAAGTTTATAAGGTTCTTTCCTATTTCTTTAGAAAATTTTCCTTGACTGGATACAGAAGAAAAATTTGAATTGTATTTGAAACAGTAAGATTTGATTTTGAAAAGAGTAACAGAGGGATTACCCTAAGAGGTGCAAGTGTGATTGTGATTTATTTTCAGATATGTTATCTTTGAGATTAGTGATCTAGCGCTTCAGTTTTATTCTTGTCATACACGTAGTTTTATATGTACAGGAATTAAAGTGCGGGAATGTATAATGCGGAAAATAAATCTACGCTATTACATCGATTGTGCGAGAAATGTAAACTATGCTATTTACATGAATTCGACAACCTATACACTTATCTATGAATTTAAATTGCAATAAGATAAAGGGAAAATATTTTTTGATTTTTGGATGGTTGATTTTAATTAAGATTAAGGCATAATTAATTTAATTAAAGGGTCAAAAATTAGAAATAAAATTTGAACCTAAAAAATTAAGTCTAAAATATGTCCAAGTTGATTGTTAATTAATTTTAAAATAAAATTAATTTTTTTTTTGTGATTTTTTGAAATTGTTTTGGAGATTATTAAGTTAATCAACATATAATTATACAAATAATTATACACATAAATTAAACTTAAAGAGAAAAATATTCTAATTATGTACAAAATTAGTTTATAATATATAAACTTAATTTAATAAAAAGAAAATATTTTTTTCTGATTTTTTTGATAGGTTAGGAATAATTAAAAGATAAATATATAATATTATCTAATTAATTAAACAAAATATTTTAATTATTAAGAAAAATAAAATATTTTTGTGTCAAAAATTAAGACAATATTTTATCAACCTAAAATATTTTTTCCATATTTTTTGATTTTTTAAAACCATTTTTAATCAACTTAAAAGAGAAATTAAATTAATTTAAAAGAAATATAGAAAAAAATTAAATAGAAGGATCCTATGTGGTGCTCCTCTGAGGGAGCATGGTGGACTGCGCGCTCAAGTGTGCTTGATGGAGAATCAGATGCATCTAATGGTGAATAGAGTGAGGCACATGGCAAGAGTGTGGACTGCAAAGCACAGGAACCGAAGGATTCAAAAAAGCTGACGCGCGCTTTCTGGCCAATCAGGGCCTGCCACACTTCATCTTCTTCCTCCCTTCCGTTGCTAAAACCTCTGCAACCGTAGCTAAAGCTTTTAGTTACGGTTTTTGTCCGTAGCTACAAGACCTGTACATGTCAAAATTTCATACAAGCAATATAAATTATTAAGGAGACCATGGTTTAACTTAAAATCGTACCCTGAGTTCAAATATGCCACTGGTTTCTTCTAATTTTGCCTAAATCAAAGGATCCCAAATTTTAGCTTAAGAACCCTAGAATGGTATCTCCATGAATACACGACCAAACCTTAATTAAATGTCCAGAATCGTTCAGAGTGTGATACTAAACACAAATCTACAAATTAAACATGTTAATTATGCTTGAAAGATTGTATTCGTGTTCATTTTTGTTGGAACAAACCGTGAGCCTTAGTGGATGATTCTGAGTGCTTTGCTTGCTGAAAATGATTTGGATAGGTTCAGGGATGTTTGAGGATCGTGTTTAGACAATTATTTGGACTTGAAATTAGCTTAAACTCATAATTCAAAATTTAAATTTCTTTGAAAATTTCAAGTTGATACAAGTGTGATACAAGTATGATATTGGTTCAAAATTCGTGTGTGTGTTCTTGCTGAAGTGTTCTAAGCTATTTATAAGCAATAGAGGTGCTGCAAACTTAAGCTAACAAGCTTTGAGTGTCTTTGAACTTTTGAATTTTTTAATAATAAAAGCTTTGAATTTCTTGGCCATGGATTTAATTTTCTTCACCCCTCTTGCCATAGGTCTTCTGTACCTCTATGCTGCAGAACTTGGATCAAACTTGGTGACTCAAGCTAAGGACAAAAGCCTTGAATCATTATCTTGAACCATTTCTTTTTTAATTTAACTTTAAATGAAATAAAATTAAATTAAAAAAGAAATAAAAATGTCATGGGCCTAATGTTGGTCGTGGGAGCCCTTTAACATCATTAGAAACATGTTTGGATCATGAATGCTTGGCCTCTTTTGGAAAAAAAACAATTTTGATCAATGCTAGTTTCATGCATTTTCCCAAAAAATGACCAACTTCAACAAGGCATAAATCCCTCAATTTTGATCATATGAAGGAGTTCTTGTACTTATTAGAAACCTAAAGATGTCCTCTACAAGCTACTTTGGAAGCTTTTTTGCATTTGGAGAAGTTATCTTGATGTTATGGGCTTTGACAAAAAACTGCTTTTTGTTGAGTTTGCAAATGACCTGTAATGTCTTGCCTCATATTTTCCAAATGGTAAATCCAATGACCATGGGACCAATTTCATTTGAAATATAATTGAATTTCCTTCAAAATAAGTTTTGGTTGGAATTTTTTGGATGAACGAGGAGAGAGTTATGGCCGGTCAAAGTTCAGTTGACTTTTTAGGAGAAAACCCTAATTTTGAAACTTAGAGTTTTGTCGATTTCTGAACTTTTCTTGATGAATTATGATCAACCATTGATCAAATGATGAATCTTTTGACAAAATATGGATGTTGACAAAAAATTGCATTTTTTACTGTCTGTTGACTTTTCGGTCAAACTGGTCGTTTGTTGACTGTTTGACCTGTTGACTGTGCGTCCGAGCGAATCGAAGTTTGAAAATTTGTCTGGTGGTACTTTGAGACATATGGAGATCCATGAAATCCATTTGAGGTCTCAAAAAACTTGTTCTCCTGGAAAAAACAAAAACCCTAGTTAGAGACTGTTTGTGTAGGAGACAGTTAAGCGTACCTGATTTTTGTGCAGTGTTGAGTCTCTGTTGATCATGTGATTATCAGAAGACTTCTAGAACAAAAATCTTGGAATTTTGAAATGCAAAAGATTGACTAGACTGATGGTACAAACACAGAGAATCGTGCTGTCAGCGGGTTTGACTTTTAACTGGCTGTCCGGGCATTAATGTAACACCCCTTTTTAATACCCCAAACTATTTAACATATAATCAGAGAATAGCATGCATATAATTCAAAAGGGCGTCACATCGATATTTAAAAAAAAAACAAAAAGCCTTTAAAAACTGACAGCATTTATCTATACAACACAATACACCTGGCCATTTTAATAACACTTAATATAAAATTACAATTTAACCTGGATATGCATTTACAGCGGAAAAATATGATACTCATGTGATTCATAATGATTCATGTCCCATAACATGATCATACATCGACTAATGGTCTCAATTCAACATAAGATAAAATCAGAATGTTTGGCTTATGAGCCTCTCAAAACGACAAGCAACCAACAAAAGTTCACAAGTCATAGCATAATACATGAGCAAATATAACATGAGTTCAATACACCTAATCTACCCAGTGTTACATGACCAGAGCATCGACTCACTACCTAGTCTCCAATAACCAAGGAAGAACCTCCGACTAGGTCACACGCGGCTACTAAACTCCAAGACCTGCATGTCGCCAAACGAGGGCAACATTAAAACAGAAGGGTGAGAATACGAACCATTATGAAGAAAGTATAACGGAATACAATGGTTAAATCAACACTTCAAGTAATTAATCACACTGTGTATAACCATGAAGATAATAGTAATCAACCCATATTTCACATGTTATCAAGTATACAACAAACTTAAAGAGTATAATTTTTCAATTCTACTATTATATTCTCAATTTACATACACAACCATAATTATCACATATTCACACATTTAATCAAATATGTATTCAAACCTCACTCGTTTCAATTATCAAACTCATACACATATCACAACTACATCAACTTCACATATTCAATTATCGCATAATTTTAATGTGACTCAATGCAAGATATGTGACGCTATGCATGTGGTACCGAATTGTGAACCCAAAGTTTCAGCGCCTCCCGATTCAATATCTAGAATCTAGGCCACGCTTCCGATCCGGACAAGACCAAAGCCCACCAAAATGTAAACATATAGTTTACCGCTTCCGATTCACTCTAGAATCTAAGCCTCGTTTTTGTTTCAAAGCAAACCACCTTTGTTTCAAGGCACACCATGACATGAATGTATGTACAATGTTAACAAACATATGCAATTAAGATTATCTCATCAATCTTAATTTATCGCATACCCATAATAATTCAACTCTATGAATTATATATCAAATTGTACACAACATTCACAACACATTGATATCAATCCACATAATAGAAACAATATTCAGTTATGATTCACCAAAATACAATTAACACTATCAAACCATACTATCTCATGTTAATTCATATCGTAACAAAATATAAGAATACACTTCTAAACCAAGTATCAATTCATTAGTATTTGGTCAAAATACAATTACGGTCGACTTTCCAAAATACCGTAAGTTACCAACAACTGAATAATCAATATCAATACTTATTATAATACAATCAATTATACCTATTGAAATTAATTCAACTAATTAATAATTACACTACATTAGTTCCAAATTTCTAATTCATTTTCTATTCCAAAAACTGATATTTAATATCAAGATATTTAAATTCACACTAATTCGGTCGGTTCGTAAATATCGCATTTTCGACAAAATAACACCACCACATTAATCTATTAATTAAACTTAGCTACCATGTAAATTTTCATCAAATTCCGGACAACTAATTATACCGCTTAATTCGGCTATTCGGTTAAACGGAACTGTTTTGAACTACATTATTCTATAGTTGCCTTTTTTTTTTCATTTTTAATATTCTAGCATCCTATGAGAAAGAACATTTGTTTCTACTAAAGCTCCTGTTCACAATTTATTAATCTACCATTTTAATTATATTTCATTTCATGACTAAGGTTCCATTTTCTATTATAACATATCATATATAATTCCCTAATTAATAGCATGTGGAAACATGTAAAACAAAACTGTGAACAAAGCAAACAAAATATAATATAGAACAAGCATGAACCGGAAACACTAACCTGCGAGTGGGTTGTTTCATTTCTTTCACTTTATACCATTATATATGCATATCTTAAAGTGGTAGTGTGAACACATGAAAACATGGTTGGTTATTTCATTCTCTTAAGTAACACACAAATGAAATTATGATGCTCAATTCATTTCCATTCTATTATATATTTGTGTTCATTAAGCAAAAGTGGAGAACATAGAAATAATAAAACACAAATGTGAAACAGAGATGAAAAACAGAACCATAGCACACCATGAATAGTATGGAATAGTAAGTGGCTTAAGTGGGGTTTCATTTCCATCACTATTATACCATTATATATTGATTCCTTTATTAAAATGTATGAAAACATGGGAACATGATAGGCACATATATGAAATAGAGAACAAAATAAACAGAAGCAACACACATCGAAATAGTTGGAAAACGAAAATGTATGGCCTAAGTCACATGGGCCGCCGTCATAGCACAAGGTTCCAGTCGCCATGGCTATTTTTTTCTTATTTCATTCGTTTTCGATATGCACAACACTTCACATATATTTTCTTTACATCCAATTTCTATTCCACACAGCATTTCATATTCATTTCCAATTTCAATTCTACTTTCTACACAATCAAATAACATTTTCATGGATTTCAATCAACAACAAACAACCTAATCATGTTAATCTATCCATTGACCCAATCATACTAACCCATAATAATAAGGATTCTCCCCCTTACCTCTTTGATTCTTCAAACCCTAGCTCTCACTTGTTCCCCTTTTCTCTTCTCCACCTTCTATTCTCTTCTTTAAAAATTCAGCAAATGAAATGAAAATGTTATGTCTATTCTCCTCAATCCTTACTATCTTATGTCATATTGGGCTTAAAAATAACACCCCCTATTTACTTCTAACTCTAATAAATAGGCTCAGTTAAATATAATCTCTTAATATCTTTATTTAGTTCAATAAACTAAATAAACACAATACACACAAAGTTAATTAATTCAATTAATTATTATATCTCATAACAATTAAATAATTATTTAACACACCAAGTAAAATAAAATAATATAATAAAATAAATATGGATAAAATCTCTAATAACTCAATGTCTCATATTTCCGGTCAAATCTTAGTTATTCGAAAAATTCCCAAAACGCTAAATATTAACTCATTAATATTTCTAATAATAAAAATATTAAAATTTTCGATTAAATATTGATCCGCTATCCCGAACTAGTACCGACTAAATCGTCCCAAAACGCGAAAATTTCAATAAACATCAGAAATGACTAAATTAAGCAAATAATTATTAAAAACACCAACTAATATAATTACTAATATAATTAATAAAAATATTAATAAAAATCGGGATGTTACAACTCTCCCCCAATTAGAATATTTTTCGTCCTCGAAAATTCAATTGACACAACCATGTCGACACTGAAACCACACTTACTCTCTCCCAATTCATACCAATACAAAACGTTCCACATCTTCAACCATACAAGCTTCCAAGGATGCCACTCCAATACTCGAATGGAATAATTGTTGCACCAACTAAACGATTTCTGACAAGTTCAACTCAAATACATAATTCCGCTATATCCCTCTTCATACTTTACCATTAAACATTTTCCTCAAATCTTGATACATTTTAGTAGCATCGTGACGTATACTCAAACCATTACGATGCCCTTCATCCAAAATTCTCTTTCGCAAATCTGAAACACCAGGAATACAAACTCGATCATGACTCCTCGTGACACTATTCTCATCAATCCGAAAGTTATTACTTTTTTCCTTGTTTCATCAATGTCATCTTGTCGATTATTTCTAAATCCAATTTTTGACCCTCTCTAACCTCGTCAAGAATACCACAAGTAAGCTTCAACATTCCTAACTTAACACACGAAGACTTCGTCTCACAAACCAAACTCAAGTCTCTAAATTGTTCCAACATCTTTAATTCTCGAATCATTGACATAGACATATGCAATGATTTCCTACGTAACGCATCGGTAACAACATTCGCTTTGCCAGGGTGGTAATTCAAACTAAAATCCCAATCTCTCAAGAATCCTAACCATCTTCTTTACCTCATCCTCAACTCTTTCTGATCAAACAATTATCGCAACTCTCATGATCACTAAACACCTCAAACCTTAATTCAAACAAATAATGCCTCTTAAGTTCCAAAACAAACACAACGGCAAACAACTCCAATGCATACATCGAATAATTCTTCTCATGAACTTAAAATTACCTTGAAGCATAAACTATCACTTGTCGATATCTGCATCAACTCACCTCATCTCCAATCTCATATCCAAGAAAATTCACTTCTTCCAACCAAAACTCACGTTCAAAAAGCTTCGCATAAAACTTATTCTCTTTCAACATCAATAACACAATCCTTAATGTTCAGTATGTTCATCGTCACTTTTAGAATCAAAATATCCTCAAGAAAAGTTACCTCATAGAACCTTCTTTCTTCTTACTCGACAAAACAGGCGCAACTCTACGACCATACACTCAGACAAATGAACCTCTTCTCTACAACTCCTCAATTCGACTCTTCAACCTCTCCTTAGTCATTTTACACGCTACCAAGTTAGTAAGAGAAGTCTATCTCGTCTGATATGATCTCGTCTTCTATCAACAATAGATTAAGGGTGATCAAGTCCTCAGTTTGTCAATAGACAATCGACAATCATAATGAAACATAAACCACGTTACTAACTATAATAGTGTTCCTTCAGAACTCGCACTCGAAATCACTTAAAATACCAAGATCCAAAATCTCCCTTAAAGTTACAATTACTTGATTCAACTCCAAACAGTTCATACCAAAATTCTCATCAATTTGGTCTAACGGAAAACACACTAAATCAATTCCCAAAATCTCTACCAAAGATGCTCAATGGATAATTCAAACACGCAAAAAAAGGTAGAAACAAAATCCCAGCAGTTGTATCAATAACCATACTTCTATGCATAACAGATAAAACAAAACCCAATCTCATAGCACAATCCAAAGAATGAAAGTGTGCGTTGCACCATTATCAATAATAAAGCACGTACCTCAAATTAGCTTCTCCTTAGCAGTGGCCTCAGCACTAGACAACGCAAACACTTTTCCTTTCGCTTGCTCCTTCTTTGGCTTGTCACACATGGCACAATTGTGTCCTTGCTCACCACAACTGTAGCAAATCCTATTCGAACCAACTCCACAATCAACAGATTTGTGACCCGTCTCGCCACACCTGTAGCACTTAATCAGAGTAGAAGTTCCTCCCCCACTTGGCTTCTTGCTAAAACCAGATTGTTTCCTCACGTCATCATACGGTTTCCCACTGAATTATTCTCTTCCTTGCTTCAATTCTAGAACTCTCACTTCTTTCTTTCCACGCACATCTTCTGGAAAATAGTTTTCCAAAAATGCATCACGGAAAAGATTCCAAGTAACTTCAATACCTTCCTCATCAAATCTCTGCACAATATTACTCCACCAATCCTCAGCTCATTCCGCCAACATGTGAGTACCAAATTGTACCTTCTGTACATCAGTACAACTCATGACTTGAAAGATCTTCTCCATTTCTCTCATCCAAGCATGTGCTTTGTCCGGTCCATACATTCCTACAAAGTTCGGCGGTTTGCACCTTCGAAAGTCTCCAAAAGCACGTAACTCATCCTCTCTTCCATTATCTGCACTCTCGTGCGGCGCTTGTCCAATGGCACCAATCCACCTAGTTACTGCTCCGACATTAATGTCACCATTCCTTCTTGCAACCATCGTCCTAAACAGCCAAACAACCAGACAAACAGTATTGATCGTGTCAGATACACGTATCAAATACAACATGATTAGAAAACATTAACGATTATTGACCAACTGGTCAACCAGGATCTGATACCACTAATGCAACACCCCTTTTTAATACCCCAAACTATTTAACATATAATCAGAGAATAGCATGCATATAATTCAAAAGGGCGTCACATCGATGTTTAAACAAAAAAAAAACTAAAAGCCTTTAAAAACTGACAGCATTTATCTATACAACACAATACACCAGGCCATTTTAATAACACTTAATATAAAATCACAATTTAACCTGGATATGCATTTACAACGGAAAATATGATACTCATGTGATTCATAATGATTCATGTCCCATACCATGATCATACATCGACTAATGGTCTCAATTCAACATAAGATAAAATCAGAATGTTTGGCTTATGAGCCTCTCAAAACGACAAGCAACCAACAAAAGTTCACAAGTCATAGCATAATACATGAGCAAATATAACATGAGTTCAATACACCTAATCTACCCAGTGTTACATGACCAGAGCATCGACTCACTGTAGCGGGGAAATTCTGATATCGAAGCCATGGGATTGACTCGAATCAATATTTCGTTTGAAATCGCCACCGCGCTTTATTTTTTCAAAGGAAAAGGGAAAAGAACGAAAAACCCAAAGTTTTGTTTTTTAAAACAAGGAAGAGAACTCAGGTTCGGGTGTTGATTATACAAGGGGAAGGTTTAAAGCACCCCTCATATCTGTGGTATTCCACAGGAACCTTTTTGAAAATCTGTGTCGTGTGTGCTAAAAAAACAGTTTGTTTTATTTTTAAAATAAGCTCGGCAAAGCGTTAAGTTTTGGGCCTACATACCTCCTCGGTGCAATGGAGAAGTCAGAGCTAATGTAGTTCCGCTTAAAGGGAAAACATTTTTTTTAAAACGAATAAACACTTTATCGTCGTTGGAAAGAAATACTCAGCCATTGATCTTGAGCATGAGAACAAACGAGTTCTTTGCATCGCTAATGAAAGAAGGGCTCCAACTCGGATAAAATCAACGAGTATGCCACTAGCTCTCTCACGCGAAAAAGATCTCATTATATCAATCAATTTCAAAATCGTGGGGTATAACTACTCGTTTCGACAATTAACGGTGTCTAAACTTTTTGAAGAAAAAGGCCATTGAAGGCAAAAGATATTTTTTAAGAAAAAGGTTTTGAAAAGATTGCAAACATAAGAAGTTTTTTGAAAAAGGGAGAAGATTTTGAAAATTTAAGAATGGGAGGAGATGAAGAGGCTATCCTATTGCGTAAAATAAAAGCTAAGGAAAGAAACGGTCTAACCGAAATAAGAAGCCAACACTTGACATTATGAGTCAAGGTAGATTTCCCATCCTTTGGACTTATCAATATCAAACCAACACATTATCACTTGGGGATCCAGATGAACTTATTATCTTAGCACCACTTTGCATTAAGCACATTAAAATTCTGACGAAGATCGGGCAGAGTAACGGCTGTTTTCGGGTAAAATCCTTATATCAGTGCCTTGGAATTAACCATCAAGGGCTTTCAAGGAAATACCTGCACACATAAACAGACAACAATCCAATGCCAGACAGAATAACAGCATAGTAATAACAGAATAAGGGTCCAGAGGCACCAAGTCCATAAGTCCGAATCTCCAAAATGCTAGGGATAGTAACAAATAGTCCAAAAGAGAGCCTTAAGTGTTTTTTAGATTTTTGTTATTTATTATTGTTTTAGCATAAAAGTAAAGTATGGTCCAAGTGGACAAGGAAAAAATGGCGGAAACATAAACATATGTCCAAATGGACAAAGAGAAAATAGCGGAATTATAAACGTCCAAATGGACAAAGAGAAAATGACGGAATGTAAATATGATGAAATGATAAAGCATAAAGCAAAATATAAAGAGCAATATAATAAATTGCGGAAAGTAAAGTCAATTGTTAGATGTTAAAGATAACCATCTTGAAACTTGTCAAGTATGTTATCAAAGTTAGTAATGAAGATCGATGGTGAGTGAAGGATGTACTCGGATTTAAATTCAATGAACATTTATCAGAAGCTTGATAAAATCATAGCGACTACACGATAAACCTTCATAAGTCTTAAATCAACCGCATACAATTCTCTTCCATGTTTGATCTTTTTGATTCGGGACACAAAATATTGCGCTATGTTAAGCAGATCGCCAAGTGATTTATGTAGAAATCACCCTACAACGAGGCCGGTCAAAACTTTATGTGCTAATGCATGCGAGAGGAATGATATGTAGATCATTCTCCGAAAGCAATACTGCACGAAAAGAAAAATGGTGAGTGATCTAGTCTTTACCAAGAATCCATAAGAATTCTCAAGGTATTAAGACTTTCATCGATCAAAATAAAGAGAAACAAAAGATGGAACCACATTAAAAGCTCCTTTCATCCATAATTTCAATCACATAATTTTGCGGATTTGGATTCTCATCCTATCGACGCCCTAAGTCCATTGAAATTAGAGAGAAATTAGGCCTCTAATTTGTGATTCAAAGAAAATATCAAAAGAATGGAGTAGAAGAAGAGTTAGAACCAAAAACAAGTTAAAAATAGCAAAAACAAGCATTCTGCCTCACTAGAAATCGATTTACCTCTGTAGGAAATCGATTTCCTGCCTGCAGAATTCAGATCTAGCGCAAAAAACAGAGTGGAAATCGATTTCCCTCTGTAGGAAATCGATTTCCTGCGCACAGTTTTCAAAAAAAACAGCATTATGAACTTTGAAACTTGATTTAGGCAAACATACAAACACCTTATGATCACATATCCATTGGAGCACGAATTTTCCATCAAATCACCATCAAATAGGACTAATATAGCATCAAAGATGCATTGAACACAAGCAACAAAGAATCACATTATGGTAGATGGAAAAGGATGATGAAAATTACCAATTCTTGAACAAAACTTAGATCCACTTCAATAATCACCAACACAAATCTTGATCTCTCAATAATTGAAGAAAAAAAAGAGTGAAATGGATGGTGGTTTAGCTCAAAGTTTGTGAGGTTCAAGGTGTGACTCACAAACTTTATGAAAGAATAAAGAGCTTTGGTGAATTTGGTAGGAATGAGGAGAGAAATTGCAAGGGGTTTTTTTGGCTCTCAAAGCTTGAGAAATGAGAGAGTAGAGGTCTCTATTTATAGAATTGGAGCAAGAGTAGTGGTAAATTGGTCTTTTTGTGTTTGGTAATTAATTTGTGGTTAATTGGTAATTAAAGTGGGATTTAAATGGTAAAATGATGTTTAAGTGGGTTTAATGAAGGAGTTAATTTTGATGTGGTGGAAAATTGGTAAAATGATCAAATAAAAGGTGCCAAAATGATGTCATGCTTCCCTCCTTATATTTTTTTGAATTTTGCGCACAGGAAATCGATTTCCCACAGGGGTAAATCGATTTCCACCTTCAAATTTTCAAAAATTGTTTTCTTGCACTGTTTTGATTTTTGCCCGATCTTTTACCTGTAAAATATAAACAAAAGAGACAAAACACATATTTTTTTGATTTTTGGTTAGCACTAAACAAATAAAAATCTAAAAGTGCTTGATGATTCCCCTCAGAGATAATCACAGTATCAAAGACAAAGCCTCACAATGGTGCTTTTGATTGATGATTCAATGCAATTGATGTATGATCTTAGGGTCAAAAATTGGGGTATGACAGATGCCCCTATTTAAGTTTCTTTGATCCGGAAACACGATGATTGAAAATCTTCGTTTTGAGGAGATTGAAGAGACTTAAATATATAAAACACGCAATTTTTGAACCTAAGATGCAATTCAATTTGTAATGAATGTATATGATGATAAAACAACATTGGGGAGAAAAAGAACTCCACTAGGGAAAGCACATGTCTTGTGGGAAGAACTCCAATGGGGAAACAAGACTTTGTTGGAGAAACGAAACTTTGCTGGGAAAAGAAACTTCACTGGGGAAAACATTTCGCACCAGAGAGGTTAAAGCATCACCTTTCACTAGGGTGAGAAAAGGGGGCATCCTCTTTCACTGGGGATGAGAAAATATGCATCCTCTTTCACTGGGGAATCATAAGATATGCATCCTCTTTCACTGGGGATGAGAAATATGCATCCTCTTTCACTGGGGATGAGAAAGTATATCACCTTTCACTAGAGAATCAGAATACCCGTCTTTCATTAACAGAGAACACACCATCGTTCCACTGATGATAAAAATGCATCGACGTACCACTGACGATGAAGATATAATAATATACACCCACGTTCCACTGAAGGTGAACTACCAACGTTCCACTAGAGGTAGAAAAGAGAAATACATCGACGTACCACTGACGATAAAATATACCATCATTCCACTGATGATAAGCTACCAACGTTCCACTAGAGGTAGAAAAGAGAAATACATCGACGTACCACTGACGATGAAGATAAAATAACATACACCAACGTTCCACTGAAGGTGAACTACCAACGTTCCACTGGAGGTAGAAAAGAGAAATATATCGACGTACCACTAACGATGAAGATAAGATAACAAGATACACCATCGTTCCACTGAAGGTGAGCTACCAACGTTCCACTGGAGGTAGAAAAGAGATATACATCGACGTACCACTGACGATAAAACATACCATCGTTCCACTGATGATATGAAGAAATGCCCCTTTGTACCAATGACGGTGAAGAGCAATCAATAATATTTTTTCAATGATTTGAGGATGCAAACACAAATGCATAATCCCAACATTCATCATCCAGCGACCAAAGTTCAATCCATGACCAGATGGAAAGAAGTTGCCAAAAAAGACTGGACCAAGTGAGGGAGAAACTCACTGGTCTTCTGTTCGTAGACATCTGAACTGAAACATATTATCCACCTAGAAACAAGTTCAGTGGGGATTTTCAAAGAAAGTGAGCTTTTTCTGCTTAAGACACTCTAAATGAAAGAGCGATCTTGTTTGACAGTAAACTTCATGATAGCAAATGTGAATGCATGACTGTTTTTGATGCATGTTAATGATGCATATGCTGCCAAAACTTAGCACAAGGAGTAACTCAAGAGATAGAGTACGAAGATAACATAATCAAGCGTGTCTCAAGTTGAACACCAGAGCAAAAACTGCTATAACAATCCTTTGATGGCATCAGAATAAATGCTACCCAACACTGAGGGATCATTGGAGTTTGAGAGAACAAAAATAACTGAGTTCTACATCGTATTCGAACCAAGCCAAAAGTTCATTGAATGGAACACATTCTTCTTCTTTTGCATATGAATATATCAACATATCCATTCCTTGTAATGCACTCATGAATCAAAACAAAACCTTTTTTATATTTTTCAAAAAAAAAAAAATTGTTGAAATCAATTTTTTTTTTGTTTCAAAAATTACTATAAAAAATAAATGACATTTTGAGAGATGTGAAAGAAATAAGATTGCCAATAAAAGGTAAAGGCTCAAACTTTTTTAATAGAATGGTAGCCTACAAAAGGCAAGACCCCATGGATTATTACAAAGTTTGGAAAGTGGTAATTTTGTGGAAAAGGTACATTGAAATGTAATGACCTTATCCTCTCTCTCAACTTGGATTTCCTGAGCAAAGGCTTCCATTGAAATGTGTTGAACTTCTCATGATAAACAGATGACTGCTGATGATCAAGTCTTGTCTGATGTAGTTACTTGCCATGAATCCCTAACTTTTGCCTGGACCGCCCTTCCGGGTTTTCAGTCCACCAGGTATTTTATTCTGTTTATGTCTCTAATTTTTGCCTGGACCGCCCTTTCGGGTTTTCAATCCACCGAGACGCTCTTTTTTGCCTAAGCCGCCCTTTCGGGTTTTCAACTTAGCGAGCTGTTCGTTTATTATTTTAGGCGAAGTATTTCTTGACTACATCAGCATTCACGGGACGTGGGAGCTCTTCTCCGTCCATAGTTGCAAGAATTAATGCACCGCCAGAGAAGGCTTTCTTAATAACATATGGTCCTTCAAAATTAGGAGTCCACTTGCCCCTTGAATCGGAGGTGAAAGACAAGATCCTTTTGAGCACGAGGTCGCCTTCTCTGAATACACGAGGTCGAACCTTCTTATCAAAAGCTTTCTTCATTCTTTTCTGGTACAACTGACCATGGCATAAAGCTGTCATTCTCTTTTCTTCTATCAAATTCAATTGATCAAACCTGCTCTGACACCACTCAGCCTCAGATAACTTGGTTTCCATTAAAACTCTCAACGATGGAATCTCAACCTCAATGGGGAGCACTGCTTCCATACCGTAAACCAAAGAAAAGGGGGTTACCCCGGTTGAAGTACGAACAGATGTACGGTACCCATGCAAAGCAAATGGGAGCATCTCATGCCAGTCCTTGTACGTAACAACCATTTTTTGCACAATCTTCTTAATATTCTTATTTGCTGCTTCAACAGCTCCATTCATCTTTGGCCTATAAGGCGAAGAGTTGTGGTGTTCAATTTTGAAACTTTCATACAATTCTCTCATCATGCTGTTATTCAGATTCGAGCCATTATCAGTAATGATCTTGCTCGGTACACCATATCTGCAGATGATATTATTCTTGATAAATCTGACCACAACTTGCTTTGTCACATTAGCATATGAAGCAGCTTCTATCCACTTGGTAAAATAATCAATTGCTACCAGGATGAATCGATGTCCGTTCGAAGCCTTGGGTTCAATCATGCCAATCATATCGATACCCTACATGGAGAAAGGCCATGGAGAGGAAATGACATTGAGAAGTGTCGGGGGCACATGAATCTTGTCAGCATACACTTGACACTTGTGACACTTCTTTACAAACTTGTAGCAATCAGATTCCATTGTCAGCCAATAATAACCTGCTCTAAGCATCTTTTTAGCCATCGAATGTCCATTGGCATGAGTACCGAAAGAACCTTCATGGATTTCATGCATCAACATGTCTGCTTCGTGTCTATCCACGCATCTGAGCAAAACCATGTCATAATTCCTTTTATACAAAACATCAGCATTGATGAAGAAACTGCCAGCCAATCTCCTCAAAGTTTTCTTATCCTTATTTGATGCCCCAAGTGGGTACTCTTGAGTCTGAAGGAAGTGTTTAATATCGAAATACCAAGGCTTTTCATCTGTTGATTCCTCAACGGCAAATACATGAGCAGGTCTATCAAGACGCCTGATCGTAATCTGAGGTTCCTCATTATGGAAGTTCACTTTGTACATGGAGGACAATGTGGCTAAAGCATCAGCCATCTGATTCTCATCTCGAGGGATGTGGTGGAATTCAACTTTGTTAAAGAACGTCAACAACCTTCTGGCGTAATCTTTGTAAGGGATCAAGCCAGGATGACGAGTTTCCCATTCTCCATTAATCTGATTAATCACAAGCGCAGAATCTCCATAAACATCAAGAATCTTAATTCTCAGATTAATGGCCTCTTCAAGCCCCATGATGCAAGCTTCATACTCAGCAATATTATTTGTGCAATCAAAACATATCCTTGCAGTGAAAGGTACATGTGACCCATGTGGAGTAACAATAATGGCGCCAATTCCATGGCCATGAATGTTAGAAGCTCCATTAAAAATTAAACCCCACTTGGATTCAGGATCTGGTCCTTCTTCTGGCAACGGTTCATCCCAATATTGAGCTCTCAAATACATTATATCTTCATCTGGGAAGTCCATTCTGATAGATTGATGATCATCAATTGGTTGGTGAGCGAGGTACTCTGCCAACACACTTCCTTTCACAGCTTTCTGAGCTCGATATTCAATATCATATTCTGATAACATCATTTGCCAGCGAGCGATCCTTCCAGTTAATGCAGGTTTCTCAAATACATACTTAATTGGATCCATTTTGGAAATCAATAGGGTGGTGTGGTTCAACATATACTGTCTTAGTCGGCGAGCAGCCCACACCAAAGCACAGCAAGTTTTCTCAAGCAGCGAGTATCTTGTTTCGCACTCGGTAAACTTTTTGCTAAGGTAGTATATTGCATACTCTTTTCGACCAGACTCGTCATGCTGACCCAACACACATCCCATTGAATTTTCAAGCACTGTGAGGTACATAATCAAAGGCCTTCCCTCAGCTGGGGGGAGCAAAATGGGAGGTTCAAGCAGATATTCTTTGATGTTGTCAAAAGCTTTCTGACAATCTTCATTCCACACACATCCCTGATTTTTCTTTAACAACTTGAAGATCGGCTCACAGGTTGCAGTCATATTGGAAATGAACCTGGAGATATAATTCAAACGTCCGAGGAAACCTCTCACTTGTTTCTCAGTCTTTGGTGCTGGCATTTCCTGAATTGCTTTGACTTTATCAGGATCTACTTCAATTCCTCTCTGACTGACAATGAAACCCAATAATTTTCCAGAACGGACACCAAAAGTGCATTTATTTGGATTTAAGCGGAGACGATACTTTCTCAAACGCTGAAACAACTTTAACAGATCCTCCATGTGCCCTTCCTCTGACTGGGATTTGGCAATCATGTCATCCACATAAACCTCAATTTCTTTGTGCATCATATCATGGAAAAGAGTGGTCATGGCCCTTTGATATGTCGCGCCAGCATTCTTCAACCCAAAAGGCATCACTTTGTAACAGAATGTCCCCCATGGCGTAATAAAGGTTGTCTTTTCCATGTCTTCAGGTGCCATCTTAATCTGATTGTATCCTGAAAATCCATCCATGAAGGAGAAAACTTCAAACTTCGCCGTACTATCTACCAACATATCAATGTGAGGTAGAGGAAAATCATCTTTCAGACTGGCTTTATTCAAATCTCTATAATCAACGCACATGCGAACTTTTCCGTCTTTCTTCGGAACAGGCACAATATTGGCAATCCATTGAGGATATACAGAAGTGACAAGGAAACCTCCGTCAATCTGCTTCAAGACCTCATTCTTAATCTTTTCCGCCATATCAGGATGACTTCTTCTCAGCTTTTGCTTGACAGGAGGACATTCAGGTTTCAACGGCAAACGATGTTCTACAATATCTGTGTCCAGCCCAGGCATATCTTGGTAGGACCACGCAAAAATGTCAACATACTCTTTAAGAAGCTCTACCATCCTCTTCTTAACATCTTGACCAAGTAGTGCCCCAATCTTGACTTCTTTTTTATCCTCTTCAGAACCCAAGTTGATGACTTCTAACGGCTCTTTATATGGCTGAATGGTGTCTTCCTCGTGCTCAAGCAGTCGGGAAATCTCATCAGGAATACATTCATCACTCTCTTCTTCCGCCTCATACACAGGACACTCGAAGTTAGGAGAGGGTGCAGGGTCATTACTTTCAACGGTTTTATTGATTAATCTGCACAAGTGATTATTATTTCAGAAAAAAGGAGAGATATATGCAAACATGTAATCGTGCAGATTATGGCAAATGAAAACAATTTTTAAGGTTTTTTGTGTTACCACTTTCCAGAAAAAGCAAAAAGATAAAAAGCATGTATATGCAGAAACAAAATGACTTTTATTGATGATTTTAATGTTTAAAACAAACAGAAAAAAAAGCCCCAACAAACTTCACTTTCATCTTGGGCAGAATGAAAGGATTTTTGAAAAACATAAAAGCAAATTACTTTGAAGCATGAGTACACTCAGGAATGTCAATGGTGATCCAGTTCTTAATCATCTTTCTACGGGTCACAAAGTTTGGCACTTCTGGCTCTGGCTCATCTTCAATAATAGCGTTCACTTCTGGAAGAGTCGGATGTAGAAACCCAGCACTATGGAACATCTCCTGATAAGGACGAAAAGCAGATTTAGGCTTCATCACGGACTTGTCTGAGGCAGAAAATCGCAGACCAGCTCTTTTCTTGTTCTCTTGCAGACTCACCACTTGTCCCCATACTCCTGAATGTCCATTCTGAACTACCAGTTGAGCATCTTTGAAGGAGGCAATGGAAGCTTCATCCTTTTTGAATTCATCATTAACAGACAGGGCTTGGAATGCAGTTCCAATGACTACTTCATCAGCCTCTATGGTATGGAACGAAGAGAGATGACTAATCAGCAAAGCTTGTTCTCCATTCACAACAACCATCTTTCCATCTTTCACAAATTTCAACTTTTGGTGGAGAGTCGAAGTAACTGCCCCAGCCTCATGGATCCATGGGCGTCCCAATAAGCAACTGTATGTAGGGAAGATGTCCATCACTTGAAAAGTAATCTTGAAGACAAATGGTCCAATACTAATAGGCAAATCAACCTCTCCAACCACTGATTTCTTCGATCCATCAAAAGCCTTGACAATCACATTGCTAAATCTCATTGGTGTACCACCATAAGATAGCTTAGTAAGAGTGGATTTTGGCATGACATTCAGAGATGAGCCAGTATCGATCAACACATTGGACATTGAGTCATCTTTGCAACTGACAGAGATGTGCAAAGCCAAATTATGATTTCTTCCTTCCTTAGG
Source organism: Vicia villosa (assembly GCF_029867415.1). Lineage (NCBI taxonomy): Eukaryota > Viridiplantae > Streptophyta > Magnoliopsida > Fabales > Fabaceae > Vicia > Vicia villosa. The sequence goes on from NW_026705536.1 coordinate 558,119, forward strand.
CAAATCTTCATCACTGAAGCTCAGATTGTTACATGCAGTGATATTACTCACAACCCCATTAAACTGATCCAGCGTCACATCATGATCCACAAAGGCTTGATCAAGTATCTTCATCAAAGAATCTCTATGAGCAGGAGAACTCGTCAGCAGCTCCATTATAGAGATCTTGTATGGAGTGTGATGCAACTGATCCACAATCTTATAATCACTCATCTTGATAAGCTTCAAAATCTCATCCATCTCCTTTCCTGAAGATGATCCAGCATTCACTTTTGTCACATCATTATTGTCCACAGGCACTTGAGTAGGATTCCTTTGGACATTCACAACCGTTTGGGGCTGGGTAAAAACCCGTCCACTTCTAGTCACTCTACTAACATCTGCTATGTTTTCAACAGAAGACAGAGGCTTAATCTCAACTTCTTTTCCAGCTTCCAACATGGTGGCATTGTATCTGTAGGGTACAGCTTTATCAGAACTATAAGGTACAGATCCAGGCAAACATATCACAAGAGGTTCTACAGCAGCTTTGCCATAATAACCAATCTCTACACATTCCGGGATTTCAAAGCATGGTTCAATCACATTGACATCATCTTCATCTCTATCCCTCAGAATCTCAATGAGCCTTTGATCTATCATCTCTTGTAAATCTCTTCTCACAATATAACACCCTCGAGGATTAACTGAACAAATCCTACAAGCAGCATGATTATGCTCATAATGACTGTATTCACACAGAGTGGCATGCATCTCCACCAATGATCCTCTGATGTGTTCCACACGATAAATCTTATACTTCCCAGGGCATCCATGCACCATATTCACAGCAGACGTTTCATGAGTCGGCAGTGGATTGTTCTGCACATTTGGGCCAATATCACGGAAGGAAAGCATACCAGAACGAACCAATCTCTGAACTTCATTCTTCAAAGGCCAACAATTCTCTAAGTCATGCCCAGGAGCGTTCTGATGAAAAGCACAAGTGGCATCAGCTTTGTACCACCAAGGGAGTTTCTCTGGAACAGGAGGTGGTGACCTTGGTTGAACCAACTTCTTATGAATTAGAGCAGGATACAGTTCAGTGTACGTCATGGGGATAGGATCAACATTAACCCGAGGATACGGATTCCGCCTTGCTGGTTGTTGATTAACAGGAGCTACAGGCACTAAATTCACAACAGGAGTTACTGACGCCACTTGTTGAGATTGATTTCTGAATCGACTATTCCTCCCATGAGAAACATCATTGGCATCTGATTCTTTCTTCTTTTGGAATGAAGAACCAAACTTCTTCGCACCACCAGACAAATTGTCATTCCGAACCAAACGACCTTCTCGCACAGCTTCTTCTAACCTGACACCCATACCCACCATTTCGGTGAAGTCTACAGGAGCACTTGCAATCATCTTCTCATAGTAAAACGGACCAAGAGTCTTCAGAAAAATCTTAGTCATCTCTTTTTCTTCCATCGGAGGAATCACTTGGGCGGCAACCTCACGCCATCTCTGAGCATATTCCTTGAAGGATTCCTTCTCTTTCTGCATCATAGCTCGCAATTGATCTCTATCGGGAGCCATGTCCACATTATATTTGTATTGCTTCACAAACGCTTCAGCTAAGTCATTAAAAGTGCGAATATGGGTGCTATCAAGGCCCATATACCACTTAGAAGCAGCTCCAGTCAAACTGTCTTGGAAATAATGGTTCAACAGACGTTGGTCATCAGTGTGAGTGGACATCTTCCTTACATACATCACCAGATGTGCCTGAGGGCAGGAGTTTCCTTTATACTTCTCAAATTCAGGCAGCTTGAACTTAGCAGGTACTTTCACATTGGGAACAAGGCAAAGATCATGCACATTCTTTCCAAACAGTTCCTTCCCACGCAGGGCTTTCATTTCTTTCTGCAATTCTTCAAACTGATCTTGGAAACCATCCATTCTGTCATGAATTTCACTTGGAGCAGCATCATAAATGGGCTCTGGGACAAAAGGACCAGTATGAACAATAGGAGATGTGTTGACCATAACAGGAGTCAACGGACGAGTCATCTCAGGAGCAGACAAATAACCTTCAGGCATGCCCCAGGGATATCCATTAGGCATACGTTGCTGAGTAGCACCAACAGGAACAGCAGGAATAGTTGTAGCAGCAATTTCAGAAATCACAGTGGTCTGACCCTGAGCTTGGGCATTGGGAGGAGGAACCTGATTCTGATTCTGATTCTGAGCAGCCATCAATGTCTCAACCAGAGCAGTGAGACGATCCACACCAGATCTCAAAGTAATAACCTCTTCACGTAGCTCACGATTCTCTTGTTCAAGACCTTCCATCTTCTTCTTGCAGTTAGCTCGAGTATTATACCGGTGAGACAACTTGATTCAATTCTGTATGAAGAACACTGAATAAGACCTCGGGAATACTCTCGGAAGCAAGACCAAAATGCAGAATGATGCATGAAATGCAATGCAAATGATTTTTATTTTTATTGGTTTTCAAGGAACTTTAAGACATTAATTGTAAACATTAGCAAAAAACATAAAACATAACAACATTCTTCATTAATAATAGAAAAGCTTACAAAAGGATTCAAAGATCCAAAATTACAAAACAATGGAAAATCTAAAAACTAGAAGGGAACACTTCTGATGAAGATCGAACTCCTCTCTGCAGCTTCCTACGGAGCTTCTCCAACTCATCTTCATAAAAGGCCTTCAAATGAGCATTCTCGACCATCAGCTTATCAGCAACTTCCTTCCATGCAACTGAATCTTCATGACTACTAGAGGAAAATAAATCCTCTTGTTGTCTCTTTCGCTTTTCACCATGTTGTTGAAGCAACTCTTCTTGATGACGGATTTGATCATCCTTTTCCATCAACCAACCATCTTAGATATCAAGCATTTCATCTTTTTCTTTCAAATTTATCTTCAACTCTTTATTTTCAATTTCCGAAGCATGAAACTTCTTCTCCCAAGCATCTCTTTCCAATCTCATCTTAGCCACGAGCTCAAGATGCTCTTCATTACTTTCAACAGGAGTAGTGAAAGACAAAGGTGGAGTAATGAGTAGAGAAGGCTCCTCGAGCAAATAAGGCATCTGGAAAGTGTGAGCTCTAGCTTGAACCCAATCAGTGTAGTCTTTGAGAGCAACACATTGTTTCGTTCCCAAATGTCTCTTCCTATCAACATGGTGCCAAGCACGCACAAACCGATTTCTCATATCCGAATTTCCATCTTGATTAAGATAGAAGATTCCTGACACGGGAATACTAGCGGGTCGCTCCTTCATGGGATAGCAAAATTGACGCCTTGCAAGAATGGGGGTTGTAGGTAATTCCTCCTTGTATACCAAGAAGAGGTACATTAGGGAATTCTCCACAACTATCAATAATCTCACCAATGTCATAAGCAGGATTGTACCAATGGATATTCCCATTAGTAAGAGGCATGATCTTCTGAGACCATGAGAGACCATCAGGATTGTTCAAGAAACTCTTAGCTTGGGGTAAGTGCGAAATAAACCACTTATAGAGCAAAGGAGCGCAACAGTTGATAAGACCACCTTTCTTATCATTCCTATGGTGAATGGAGTGATAAGTATCCCCAAGCAAAGTAGGCACAGGATTCCCAATTATGAAGATCCGAATAGCATTAACATCGACAAAATTGTCAATGTTGGGAAAGAGTATCAAACCATAGATGAGCAAGGCCAAAAATGTCTCAAAAGCAATCATACTTCCTTTACTAGCCAACATAGAAGCCTTTCCAATCAAGAACTTAGAAGTCAAGCCCCAAATTCCTCCTTTTTTGGTCATGTTTGCTTTCACATCTGATATTTTCAACTGAAGAAGCTCTGCTATCTCAACAACCTGAGGCTCTTTCTCCAGACCACTAAACAGTATGTCATTCGTAACCGGCAAACCAATCCAATAAGAATACTCCTCCTGTGGTGTCGTTTTCTTTTACCTCCCCGTTTCACTTGGGAGAAAGGCACGCTAAACCCTTCACGCGAAATTTGGAAGGAGAATGCGCCCGTGGTGGGATGAATTTTGTTTCAGTTCTTCCTACGATACCACACGAACTTTCTTATTTGTCCTACGAGTAGGAAAGGGAAAAAAAGATCTCAACTAAACCCTAGGAGTTTGCTAAGTGTGGGGATTTCACCTAGACTAGAAATTCTGGAGTCCGGGAGGTCGGTTATACATAGGGAAGTGTTTAAACACCCTACATATCTGTAGTACTCTACAGGAACCTTCTCTGTGTCATTTGTGTTTGTGTTTATTGCTAATGATTGGGAAAGTTTCTCCTTTGTATTAGGAGAAGGAATTGAATTGATTTTAAAAGACAGACAGACAGACAAACTGACTATTTTTGGTATTTTATTAGCTCGCTGAGATTCCTTGTGAACCTCATGCCTACATATCCCTAGTGGAAGTCAGAGCTTAATGTAGTTCGGGGAACTAACTAGGGAAATTAATTATTTTTGGTGCCTTGCTTGAAGCTCAAGGTTGAAGCTTGGAATTAAATCTCTGTTTACAGTAAAGAGACATGAAATTATCTCTACAGAGAGGTATTTGTACTATTCTACCACAAACATTTAAAGGAGTGACAGAATAACTGAATTCATTTCATTCAAGAGGGGGACCTTACTTGTGTATGTGCAAGTATACCAGTCAAATGCCTCTTAAATGAAAGAAAGATGCTCATCCAAATTAGGGAAAGTTACCACATGTCTGGGTTTTACTGCCAGCTCATGCCTTTCAAAATCCTAAATGGGAGACTTGATTAAAATTGAAATGAAATGTTTGTTTGTTTGAATGTGGTAGAGTAGTAAAAATATCTCTCTATGGAGATAAGCTATGTCTATCTACTGTATAAAAGATTTGACTTTTAGCTGGCTTGTATGAGGCCCAAGCTTGAGGCTTTTTGATTGATTAATTAACATTATTGACTCTGGGAGATGACTCCACTGGGAATTAATTACAGGGTATTTTTGTGTTCTGTACAAAGCCCAGAATTGAGGCTGACTCTACTTAGGGAGACTCTATTTGTGTGCCTTGTACAAAGCCCAAGGTTGTGGCTAACTGTTGAGGATAATTGAATGACTCTATTTTATGTGCCTTGTACAAAGCCCAAGGTTGTGGCTAACTCTAGCTAGGGGAAAACATTATTTTCTGCCTTGTACAAAGCCCAAGGTTGTGGCGGACTCTTAAATGAATTAAGTATGGATGACTATATGGGGAAAGATCCTAAGTGTTAGGAATCTTTGACACATGAAAGATATGGTTTATCTGCCTTGTACAAAGCCCAAGGTTGTGGCTACTGAGTGATGAAGGACTCACTGGGGAGACTCTATTATCTGCCTTGTACAATGCCCAAGGTTGAGGCTGACTCTTGACAGGGGAGTTTTATTGTTTGGGTGCCTTGTATGAAGCCCAAGGTTGAGGCTAACTGTTTTTGTTGGTTTTGACTCTACTGAGGAGGTTTTATTTATTAAAAGACTGTTTTTCTTTGGAAGCTAACCCTTTCCAGGGATTTTGACTCAGCTGGTGAATTTGTCTGTTAAAAGACTGACTTTATCATGTTTTTTGGAGGCTGACCCTTTCCAGGGATTCTGACTCTTTTGGGGAAATTATCTCCTAAGAGAATGAAATTATTTATTAGTTAATTTTGGAGGCTAACCCTTTCCAGGGGTTTTTATTAATGGAGGAATGTGTGGAAGCTAACCCTTTCCAGGGATTTTGACATTTTAGACAGATGTTGGAGGCTAACCCTTTCCAGGGGTTTTTTATAGAAGTTGATTTTAATTGACTTTGGAGGCTAACCCTTTCCAGGGGTTTTTACATAGAAGTTAATGGCAGAAAGATTATCTAATGGAGACTTCTTGTTTAAAGCCCAAGATGAAGGCTGACTCAATGCTGAGGATGACCAAACATGGATCCTAGACTCTGCTAAGGAAGATTGATGAAGATGAGGGTGACAGAGACTGTCCATGTCTCTCATTCCAAAAATGTACTCAATGTGAAATTGAGACAAACTTAGCTTGTTTAAAGTCTGGTTTTAAATTGGAAGAAACTCACCAGGGTAGGCTAAAAGGTGACTAAAGACCTGTTCCTATGTTTATAAGAAACCTGATGGGTCCTTGTATACAAGCTCAAGAGGAAGCTGGAAATGCTTTTAAGAAGCCTGTGGGTCCTTGTACAAAGCCCAAGAGGAGGCTAATCGAGGGTCCTTGTTATAGCACAAGAGAAAGCTATGTAGTTTTGAACTTATTTTGGCTCTAAGCAAATGGGTAAGAGGTTTCACCGGGAATAATTCCTCTTTGGGTGGATGTGTCCTATTATTTGGATTCTAAGGTTTTTGCCAAGATGTTTCACCGGGAATAATTCATCTTGGGGGTTTGAACTACAGATCTCTAATTAGGAAAGAGCCTTCACCGGGAAGACATTCTCAATCCTAGGCCATATTCCTAATATATATATATATATAGTTTAGCTGTCCTAAGGTTTATACTCAAATGTAGTTCTAAACTAATATATGCACAGTTTATATTTGACAGTAATTTAAACAAAGACTGTAAATTGAAAGCTTGTAAAGCCTAACCTGGATGGAGTGGAGGCCATTGAAGAAGTATGTACAGAGCCTCAACAGTATTTTTGTTGTTTTGTTGATAACAGTTGAATATATGATAAACAGTTAATGGTTTTTGAAAACAGAAGAAGTGAAGATGGACAAAGGTCACATAGGTATCTGAAGAGTTTCACCGGGAATAATGCCCTTCAAATACCAGAAGAATGTTTTGAAAAAAGAAAGAAGATTTTGAAAATACAGTTTTGAAAACAAGCTAAGAAGAGAAGGTTTTTGGGACTTACACTCTATTAGAGGCCCAGTACTTTGCAGTACTGGTGATAAAAGCAGTTGAAAATGATTTGAAATGATATAAGGTTTTGTTGTTTGAAAACCTTAATCATCCGTTTAATCGGAGATTGATAACAGCTTTGAAAATTGACAAAAGTCAACTTAATTAAAGTAAAAATAAAGATTTTTACTTAATTAAGACCTAAATAATTAGGGTTTTATCATAAACTTATTTACAAAGTGATTAGGTTAAAATAAAGTGATAATATATATATTTAGTATTTAAGAAAACACTTAAAACATACTATTTTAAACCTAATTAAAAAAACTCAAGAAATAAATAATATTTTTATGATTTTTTTGACTATTCACAAAATAGATATATTAAATAATAGGTGTATGAAAAATGAAGTGAAAATGATTTATTTTGATAGGTTAAATAAATATGTGAAGTTGTGAAGAGAAATGAAAGAAATTAGTGTTAAAAAAATAAGTTTTGGCCCTTGGAGGGTTTGAACCCACGCCCTTGAGGTTACCAGCCCAAAACAACACCACTGAGCCAACGCGCGCTCAGTGTTAGTGACTTGCCTTCATTTGGTTATGTTTCAAAACAAGTTGTAAATCTTTGAAAAATAAAAGAACCAAAAAGTCTGGGGCGAGGGGGATTCGAACCCCAGACCTTTGGCATGAGGAGACTAAGAGCGCATGTGTGGCCACTAGGGCAAGTTATTCAGTCGTTAATAAAACGCACACCATTCAAAATAAAATAAACTCTCCCCTGAGAATTCAAATTTGCGCGCCACCACCATCTTCATCTTCAACCTCAAGCTCTCCATTTTTGAATTTCTGAACTTACTCGTTTCTCAACCATTTGCAACGATGTAAACATGAAACTTGCTCTAAATTCACTCACGATTCTAAATATGTAACTAACATGAACTATCATTAACTACATCTAATTAATTTACCAGAAATCGTGAAGAACCCTAAAATTTCAAAATTAAATTAAATGACTATACTGAAAGATAAATGGATGATGATAGAGGGTTTTCAATCCTCTGATGATGCTGAACAAGATAGAATCGAGCTATTTCACAAAGAGTACTTAAATTAAAGAGAGAGAGTTCAGAAACTTACCTCTGAAAATGGAGATCGTGAGGATGATAGAGAGCAACTGGGCTTGTATGAACGATCCCAAAAGCTTCCTTGTGGCTCAGTGATGCTAACTGAATGCTTGTAATGACCTCAAACCTCCTGAATTGTTCTATGGACCTCCCTCGATTTCAGCTTCAAGTGAACATGGAGGGTGTTGATTCTCGAGTTACAGATGAGCTGCAGCCATCTGGTTAGCTTCACTATGACCTGAGGAGTGTGTCTGGATGATTGGCTTGCCTTGAAACCTTCTGAATCACTCCATGGACCTCCAACTGCAGATGCTCCAAAGTGAGAGCAACAATGGTGTTCCTCCACCTACAGAAGTGATCCAGGTGCTTGGATCACCTCAAATGACCTCCCTTGAGATGTTAGAATGCTCACTTCCCAAAGATAAGCTCTGGTTTGAAGAAATCGATTCTTCTTGCCAAAGAACTTTGAAAAACAATGAACAAGAGAAGAGAAAGAGAAAGCAAGTAATATGGTTGCTTTGGTGTGTTTTTCTACTGAATTGTGCTCTCCTATTTATAGGCAAATGTCTCAGTACTGAGTGAGAGAGTGAGCTTGCTTAGTGAAGCAAGTTTGGTTTCTTAGCCATGAAGAAATTTCAAAGAATATCCAAGTGTGATCATTGCATTTTCGAGCCACCTCCCCTATCCATTGATTCTATCTGATCTTAGGGGACAATTCAGATGCAAAGTGAGCTCTAATTGGTTGATGAGAAGATTCCTTGGGTGATTCATCAATTTGCCATAAATTCTCAAATGTAATCATTACATAATCACATGTTCTTGTTTTAGGAATCTTCTTCAATTATCATGGCATGGTGAAAATGAATGCATGGCATGTTTGCAGATGTATTATGGGTCATGTAGCATCTGTATTTGAGGTCATGTGCACAAAACTTCAAAGTTCCAAAATGATGCATGACCTATAATTTCACTTCATGAGGCCAACTTTGAACAAGCATAACTCTTAGCTCAAATTGAATTTTGAGAAGGTTGAACACAATTTGGAAAGCCCTAAACATCTACTTTAAATCATTAGTTTATGTCTTCTTCAGAATCCTTTGGGAAATTTGTGAAAAATGAGGCCAAAGTTGGAAGAAAACTAGGTTAAAACACTTAGAAAAATTTCTAAGTGTTTATGACCTAAACTTCAAAATTTCCAAAACTTCATAAATGGTTGATCTTTTGAAAAAAGTTCCCTTGTAAGATGTTGTTTTATTTGGCAAGATCTACAACTTTCATGTTGGAAGTTTTTTGAGTTGTGTAGGTGAAATTTTGAGATCTCACCATGCCCTCAAAAACCCTAATTCCCGACTTTTCGCTCCTTGATGAATTTCTTTGAATTTCTTTGGCCAAATGACTTTGACATCCATATATTGATGATATTGATCTTTGAAAGTCATTTTTTGACCAAAAACCTTAAAAGTCAATGATGATCCTTCACAGTTGACTTTTTCCTGACAAAGTGAATTTTTGGGCTTTTGTGTAGAAATAAGATCTTCTCCCCAAATGGATGATATAAATGGATTATATGGAGGTAGTAGAGATCCTTGAATCATGTCTTGAGTTTTGGATTCATGCCCTGATCAGAAGTCAACTATCTTGGTGAATTAGGTCAAAACCCTAATTTGTCGACCATGTGAAAATAATGACTGTAGACTTTGAATTGAAGTGTGATGTCCAGTAGATCTTGTAATATGAGTTATTTGAAGATGATTGATGTCTTTGAATGATCCTCTGAGGTTTTTTAGGGTTTCCCAAATGTGATCCCTGATTTCAGTCCTTGATAGGCTCAAAACCCTAGTCTGGTGACCTGAGTAAACCTGTACTCATATGACTGGATGTCTAATCAATCATAGATGAGAAAAGTGAAGTTTTTGAGCCCCATGATTGTATTAGAGACTAGTCTTTGTATTGATTGATCCTTTGCCTGAGCTTTCTTGTCTTTGAGCATCCTCGATTAGGTACCAGATGGAGAAATGACTGCTCTGGGTACTTGTCTTGACCTGATGAAAAATCCTGAAGATATGTCATCTCAGGGGGGTCAAAAATTAGGGTATGACAGATGCCCCTATTTAAGTTTCTTTTATCTGGAGGGAGAGAGATTGAGATCTCGATCTCTCCTGCGTAAAAGAGACTTAAATATCAAAGAATGCCCGAATTTTGGGCGCTCCTGAGATGTTGTAATTGATAAAATCTTTGCATGATTTGATCCTGTTGTCGCACTTGGCGGGGGATGAGGAGACAAACTCCTGCAGAAATACTTGATGTGGATTCTGGTGAATGGATGGCAATATAGGATGCGCAATCCATCTTCTTTAACTAAGTGTTGATACTTAGAAAAAGGTAAACAACCTCCTCTTGTTCCGGATGTCCAAATCTCGGAACTGGTCTTAGTTGCGTTTGGACAATATCTCAGATAAAGAGAAAATTTCCAAAGGTTTGTTTCCTCGTCAAACTTCTTACCAGCACTTGGAGGTAAGATACCATTTGACGGTAAATAAAGAAACTTTGAGGGTTTGTTTCCTCATCAAACTTCTCATCAGCACTTGGAGATGAGATACCATTTGATGGTAAATAAAGAAACTTCAAAGATTTGTTTCCTCATCAAACTTCTCATCAGCACTTGGAGATGAGATACCATTTGACGGTAAATAAAGAAACTTTGAGGGTTTGTTTCCTCATCAAACTTCTCATCAGCACTTGGAGATGAGATACCATTTGACGGTAAATAAAGAAACTTCAAGGGTTTGTTTCCTCATCAAACTTCTCATCAGCACTTGGAGATGAGATACCATTTGACGGTAAATAAAGAAACTTTGCCATCTTCCCTTTTGACCTGGCATCTTTGAAAGATTGTCATATGGGCCCATGCTTTTTGAGGGGCTAATGACTTTGTTTGAAGGCGGACGAACTGTTTTCGGGGTGAAAACTGCCATTCGTCGATTGGTGCCTGGGGAATCAACAAACTGTTTTCTTAAGGGGAAAACTACCATTTATTGACTCTGTGGGGAACTAAACATCCCTGAAACAGACAAACTGTTTGAAGAAACTACCATTTGTCGATCTCTTGAGTATTTAACAGACAAACTGTCTTTCCTTGGGGAAAGACTACCATTTGTTGACTCCGCTGGGGATCATGAACTATCTTCTGGATGAAGACTACCATTCACTGATTCTGTTGGGGAATCATTTGTCGATCTGCTGGGAGATTCTGGATTATTCTTTGACAAGAAGTGGCACCTCTCGACCTTGTTGGGGAAATGCCAAACTTTTGGGGAAGTCCAAAATGCGAAGCAGACTATCTTATCTGATGAAGATTGTCGAGCGTTGCTCTGCAGGAGATTCTCAGTTGAGGGATTCCAAAAGTGAACAAACTATCTCTTTGAGGGAGACTACCATCTATTGACTTGCTTGGGGAAATCTCTCTACATGGATCGTTGTCTTGAAGGAAAAAGTTTCTCCAGGACTTGCAGGGGAAACTTGAGTTCATGCCCTCATGACTCGGGCATTCTCATGATTAAAAGCCTAATTTGACTATGCAGTTGTGATGTAATGTATGCATGAATATTATGACAATTATAAAATGTAAAGTGAATGTGAATAGAATTGTCGCGGATGTAAAATCCTAATGATACGACTTGAATTCTTGTTGATCAGAAGATGTCCTCTTCTTGTAGTTCGAACTCTGTTTGGAACATCTGGCTACCAGTTGTCCGCTGTCCGAAGTAAATGATATGAATTGAAGTGAAGATCCGTCATCGGGAGATGTTCGCAAAGCGACCTCATGGGGAAATCTTGGTTCCCGGAGTCTCAACCGTTCTTGGAGCAACTGTTTGCATTCTTCCTACTGTTTGTAAACCTCAGAAAGAAATTTCACCTTTATTTTTGCAAGTAAATTCATTTTTATTTTATGAAAACATTTGTTTCAAGAAAGTGACTGTTTAAATTTAAAATGCATTTCAAGAAACTGAATAAGACTAGATTGCAAAGGAAAAGCACAAGGCTCAAATTATTATATATGGAATGGTAATCAGCCAAATGCTTGATTCCATGGAGTATTTACAAAGTTGGAAATTGGTAATTTTCGGGAAAAAGGGCTACGATGAAACGTGACGACCGTTATCTCTCCCTTCCACTCCGAGTTGCGCTGTATTCGTGCTTTGTAGAAGATGACCTACTGCTGATGAACACTCCGCTATGGATTTTGAATGATCAAGTTTGTCCTGAACACAGTTACTTGCCATATATCCCTAACTTTTGCGTAAACTACCCCTTTCGGGTTTTAAGTTTACCGGGATTGATTATTTATTTTTTTATGTCTCTAACTTTTGCCTGAATCGCCCTTTCGGGTTTTCGATTCACCGAGACGCTCTTTTTTGCCTAAGCCGCTCTTTGCGAGTTTTCAACTTAGCGAGCTGTTCTTTTGTTTATTTAGGCGAAGTATTTCTTGACTGCGTCGACGTTCACAGGACGGGTGAATTCTTCTCCATCCATAGTCGTGAGTATTAAGGCTCCTCCTGAGAAAGCTCTCTTGACCACGTAGGGGCCGTCATAATTGGGAGTCCATTTTCCTCTCGAATCTGTGAGAAAAGATTGAATCTTTTTGAGTACAAGGTCGCCTTCTTTGATTGTGCGAGGTCGAACCTTTTTGTCGAAAGCTTTCTTCATTCTTTGTTGATATAGCTGTCCGTGGCATAAAGCTGTCATGCGCTTTTCTTCGATTAAGTTCAATTCATCGAATCTGCTTTGACACCACTCGGCTTCTGTTAATTTTGCCTCCATCAAAACTCTCATTGATGGAATCTCAACCTCTATAGGTAGGACTGCCTCCATGCCATATACAAGGGAGAAAGGAGTTGCTCCAGTCGAAGTACGTACTGATGTACGGTAACCATGAAGAGCATACGGGAGCATTTCATGCCAATCTTTGTAAGTGATGACCATCTTCTGAATGATTTTCTTGATGTTTTTGTTAGCTGCTTCTACAGCTCCATTCATCTTTGGTCTGTAAGGAGATGAGTTGTGATGTTCGATCTTGAATTCTTCACAAAGCTCCTTCATCATTTTGTTATTCAAATTTGACCCATTGTCAGTGATTATCTTGCTAGGAATGCCGTAGCGACAGATGATGTGATTCTTGATAAACCTGACGACAACTTGTCTTGTAACGTTTGCATATGAAGCTGCTTCAACCCATTTGGTGAAATAGTCTATGGCTACCAAGATGAAGCGATGTCCGTTGGACGCTTTTGGTTCGATCATTCCAATCATGTCGATTCCCCACATGGAGAAAGGCCAAGGGGAAGAGAGTATGTTGAGCAGAGATGGTGGCACATGAATTCTATCGGCGTAGATCTGGCATTTGTGACACCTCTTTGCGTACTGGTAGCAATCTGACTCCATCGTCAGCCAATAATATCCTGCTCTCAGTATTTTCCTTGTCATGGTATGTCCATTGGTGTGAGTACCAAAGGAACCTTCATGTATTTCTCTCATGAGTATTTCTGCTTCTTTTCTGTCAACGCATCTGAGCAGAACCATGTCGAAGTTTCTCTTGTACAGAACATCTTCATTCAAGAAGAATCTACAAGCTAACTTTCTCAAAGTCTTTCTATCTTTCTTTGACGCCCCAAGAGGGTACTCTTGCTTTTGAAGAAAGTTCTTGATGTCGTAGTACCACGGTTTGTCGTCGATGATTGCTTCTATTGTGAAAACATGAGCGGGCCTATCCAGGCGCATAACATCGATCCGAGGAATGTCATTCCAATGATTTATCCTAATCATGGAAGAGAGTGTGGCTAATGCATCAGCCAAGTTGTTTTCTTCACGAGGAATGTGATGAAAATCTACCCTGTCAAAGAATGGTAACAATCTTCTCGCGTAGTCTTTGTAAGGAATTAGCCCTGGTTGGCGTGTTTCCCATTCTCCTTTGATTTGATTGATGACCAAAGCAGAATCTCCATATACATCCAAGTGTTTGATTCTTAGATCCATGGCTTCTTCGAGACCCATGATGCAAGCTTCATATTCGGCCTCATTGTTTGTGCATTTGAAAGTTAATCTGGCAGTAAATGGAATATGGGTACCCTGAGGTGTAACAATGATTGCCCCAATTCCTCGTCCATAAGCATTGACAGCTCCGTCAAAGATTAAGCCCCACTGGGATCCTATCTCAGGTCCTTCGTCTGGTAGCGGCTCGTCGTAATCTTTCATCTTGAGGTACATGACGTCCTCGTCCGGAAAGTCGAAACTGGTTGATTCATGACCATTGAGTGGGTGGTGAGCCAGGTGCTCAGCTAGAATGCTTCCTTTCACGGCTTTCTGTGCGTGATACTCAATGTCATATTCTGATAACAACATCTGCCAACGGGCAATTCTCCCGGTTAAAGCAGGCTTCTCAAAGATGTACTTGATTGGATCCATATGAGAGATCAAACAAGTAGTATGTCGAATCATGTACTGGCGGAGACGCTTGGCAGCCCAGGCCAAAGCACAACACGTCTTCTCGAGCATGGAGTAGCGGGATTCACAGTCAGTGAATTTCTTGCTCAGGTAGTAAATGGCATGCTCTTTTCTTTTTGTCTCGTCTTGCTGTCCAAGGACACAACCCATGGAGTCTTCTAAGACGGTTAAGTACATTATCAAAGGTCTTCCTTCCACTGGAGGAGACAAGATGGGTGGTTCGAGCAGATATTCCTTAATGCTGTCGAACGCTTTCTGACAATCGTCTGTCCAGACGCAACTTTGATTTTTCCGTAGAAGTTTGAAAATAGGAGCGCAAGTTGCAGTCATGAGATATATGAATCTCGAGATGTAATTCAGACGTCCAAGAAATCCTCTAACTTGTTTCTCGGTTCTGGGCGAAGGCATTTCTTGAATTGCCTTGACTTTGTCTGGATCTACTTCAATTCCTCGTTTGCTGACAATGAAACCAAGGAGTTTTCCTGAATAGACACCAAAGGTACACTTGTTGGGGTTCAGGCGAAGCTGAAACTTCCGTAAGCGTTGAAATAACTTTGTCAGATTCTGTATGTGATCTTCTTCATTTTCTGATTTGGCAATCATGTCGTCCACATAGACTTCCACTTCTTTATGCATCATGTCGTGGAAAAGCGTAGTCATGGCTCTTTGATAAGTTGCCCCTGCGTTCTTTAGTCCAAAAGGCATAACACGATAGCAGAACGTGCCCCAGGGGGTGATGAAAGCTGTTTTTTCCATGTCTTCAGGTGCCATTTTGATTTGGTTGTATCCTGAAAATCCGTCCATGAATGAGAAAACTTTGGATTTTGCTGTACTGTCTACCAACATATCAATATGTGGTAAAGGAAAATCATCCTTAGGGCTAGCTTTGTTCAAATCTCTGTAGTCGACGCACATGCGGACTTTTCCGTCTTTCTTAGGAACGGGAACAATGTTAGCTAACCACTGAGGGTATTCTGAAGTGACGAGGAAACCTGCGTTGATCTGCTTTTGAACTTCCTCTTTGATTTTCATGGCCATCTCCGGGTGAGTTCTTCTTAATTTTTGCTTGACCGGAGGGCATTCTGCTTTTAATGGCAAGTGATGCTCCACTATACTGGTATCCAACCCTGGCATATCTTGATAAGACCAAGCGAAGACATCTGAGAATTCTTTGAGTAGCTGTATCAAACTCTCTCTGATCTCTGAACTGAGCGAAGCTCCAATCTTAACCTCTTTCTGTTTCCATCGGAACCAAGGTTAATGATCTCTAGAGGCTCATTGTATGGCTGAATGGCCTCTTCCTTTTGTTGAAGTAACCGTGAAATTTCCTTTGATATTTCTTCGTCTTCTTCTTCCTCTGCCTCGAATACAGGAAACTCAAAGCTTGGAGAAGTCATACGGTCGCACGTTTCAACGGGGTATTTTATGATTAATCTGCATATGTGTGATAAGTTTTATTTAGACAACGAGGGAAGACTCGGTGTATGCAGTTAATAATTTTTTTTTGATGTTTTTTAAGGGTGTTTTTTAGGATTACCAATTTCCGAAAAAAAGAAAAGGAAAAACTAAACGAAGGAACAGAATGACATTTTTATTTATGGACAGTCATTTCTTGAAACAAAGACCCTATAAAACAAAACTCTATTGCTTTGGGCGAAGCAAAGAGGGACATTTAACTAAGAAATAGTAAAATGCAAAGCCCTATGAAACATCTCTTCACCCTGGGCTATGGTGAGAGGACAAAATAACGGTGAAAGTTCCTACTTAGGAGTGCGAACAACAGTTGAAACTTCAACAGCTGTCCAGTAGTGGCGAACCCCATTGTGCACTAAGTAATCTGGAACCTTAGGCTTAAGCTGGCCTGTGGTAGGTCTTGATTTACCAACCACTGTCTTTGCAACACTCAGACGATCTTCTTCTACTTCAGCAGACTGAGCGGTGTGAGCATACCCATTTCCAAGTGGAGTATGTCGGTTTTTCTTTTGAGGAAACTTCCAATCTTCTGAATGGAGAGACTCGTTGTCGGAGACACTTTCGAGATCATCCTCTTCTGTATTTTGGTCTTGCTCTTCTCCCAAGATGGCATTGACTAGATATGTGAACTCTAGATCCTTAGCCTCGGAAGGTGACTTGGGGATATAATCCTCAATGATGATTTCACCAGTCGATGATGATGAATAGCAAGGGTTATACATCTCTTTTGGCTGAGAGAGGTACTCAAAATCACTGTTCCATCCAGTTGGAACAATATCTTCAAGAGAGATTCTTGAACTTTCAGGAGCGGAGTATTTCACCATGTAGTCGAATTTTCCGCTTGGTTCTCCTAATGTATCCCAAGTCTCTTCGGGGATAGGAGGAACTTCTTCTGATGAACCATGACTTCTGGTGGTGAAGCTGTCAGTAACTTCATCACTGCTTGGTTGAGTCTTACTTTCAGATCCTTTAGTCGGATAACAGCAAGGTGGATCAGACTCTGGTAGGGAGATATATCCTGCTCTGTTAAGATAGGATAACCACTCCTCTTCATCGGTGTTTTCCGTACCGATGGTATTGACTGTTTGTTGAACAGGTTGAAGAAAACCTCCACTGCAGAAAGTTTCTTGAATAGGGAGAACTACCTCAATCCCTGGGATAGCTTTTGATGATGTCGGAAAGAATCCAATTCCTGTTCTGTTCTTGTTGTTGGTAGGAATATTAATGTGCCCCCAACCACTGGTAGTGCCATCCTTTACAACTTGGATTGCATCTTTGTATGAAGAGATAGACGCTGCTTTCTCCTTTCCTTTGTCTAAGGAAAGTGCTTGGAATTTAGTTCCAACAACTTCTTTTGGTTCTATGTCGGAGAATGATGATAGGTTACTGACGATCAGAGCTCGTTCTCCACATACGGTTACCAATTTGTCATTCCTTATGAACTTCAGTTTCTGATGAAGTGTTGAAGTAATTGCCCCAGCCTCATGAATCCATGGGCGACCTAGCAAACAACTGTATTGTGCTGGAATATCCATAACTTGGAAAGTGATTTTGAACGTCTGAGGTCCAATAGTTATGGGAAGATCTACTTCTCCGAAAACTGACTTCCTTGATCCATCAAATGCTTTGACGATGACATGACTTTTTCTTAGAGGGTAATCTTCGAAAGATAATCTTGATAATGTTGATTTAGGCATGACGTTGAGAGAGGATCCATTGTCTATTAGGACTCCTGTGAGTACATCACCCATGCAGCCAACTGAGATGTGAAGTGGAAGATTGTGGTCCACTCCTTCTTCAGGAAGATCTTCGTCACAGAAACTTAGGCTAGTTCCCGCGGAGATGTTGGCAACGATGTTGTTGAATTGGCTTATAGTAACACTTGGTTCTACGAAAGCTTGTTCCAAAACTTTCTGTAGAGCTTCCCTATGAGCTTCAGAACTCAATAGCAGGGAAAGAACAGAAATCCTAGACGGAGTATGTAGTAATTGATCTACAATGTTGTATTCACTCCTCTGGATTAACTTCAAGATCTCATCATTTTCTTTCGCTTGAACAGCATTGGTCGGAAGATTGTCTTGCCTATGTGGTACTTCCTCCGAAGGTTTCTCCACATTTTCTGTTGTTCTGTTGAAGACTCGTCCACTTCTGGTGACTCGACTAACATCAGCAATGTTGACAACAGACGGTAATGGTATTTCCTTACCATTTTCAATGAATGTAGCGTTGTACTTGTATGGTATAGCCTTGCTGGACTCATACGGTACAGGACCTGGTAAGTAGATGACTAGCGGTGCAACTGCTGTCTTCCTGCTATCATACTTAACTTGCATAGGTTCAACTTGATTAATTTGAGGAGATACGGTAAAGACTTCGTCATCTTCTCTGTTGGCAAGAACAGTAATGGTATTGTCATCCATCAGCTTTTGAATGTCGTTGCGAACACGCAAACATCCTTGTGAATTTCTTCGACAGATTCTGCATCTACTGTAAGCGTGGAAATCTGTTCCAAAGTAGGCAAGTCCATTTAAAGTTTTGTGGAACCTGACTACCGATCCTTCAAGGTCTTCAACTTTGTAGATTTTGTATTCTCCTGGACATCCTTGAACCATGTTGATGTCATGTTCAGTTCTGACTCGGATATGTTGAATCCATCCCAAGTCCATTTGTTCTTGTAATGCAGCTTGAACTACGGCACATCCTTGATTATTCTTTGGACAAATTTCACATGTGAAGTAGTTGTGAGGTGGTACATGACCGTACCCAGCTTGTTTAGCGTGCATCTTGACAAGATTTTCCCCTATCTGACGAATGTCGTAGATTTGAATGACGTTGGGGTGCTGGTCTATCAGATTTACTGAAGCTTCTTTGTGCTGCGGCAAAGGATTTGCTTGGACGTTTGGATTAGTATCTTTGAAGGATAGCATTCCGTTTTTCACTAATCGTTGGACGTCAATCTTGAAAGGGAAACAGTTCTCAATATTGTGACCTGGTGCCCCCTGATGATAGGGACAAGATTGGTCAGCCTTATACCATGGTGAGGAACTGTTTGTAGGATTTGGAGGACTTCTTGTCTGAATGAGTCCTTTTGCCAGTAATGTTGGAAACAATTCTGCATACGGCATTGGTACGGGGTCAAAGGCTGGATACCTTGGAGCCCGATTGTTGTAATTTGGAGGTCGAACCTGCTGCTGAGGTTGCTGCGACCTTTGTTGAGTTTGTTGTTGCAAAACCTGAGGTTGATAAGCTGGCGCTGAGTTAACAACCGGAGTTATTGTTGCAACTTGAGGTTGGGATTTCTTCTTGATTTTGTGCAAGACATTGCTGACATCTTGATCCTTTTTCTTCTGGAAAGAACTTCCATACTTCCTTGGACCAATAGAAGATTCTGGTTCTTTGTTCAGGCGTCCCTCCCGAACTGCTTCTTCTAAACGTACACCCATGTTTACCATCTCAGTAAAGTCACTTGGTGCACTTGCAACCATTCGTCCGTAGTAAAATGGACTCAAAGTTTTGAGATAGATTTTTGTCATTTCTTTCTCTTCAAGTGGTGGACAAATTTGAGCAGCAACTTCACGCCATCTCTGAGCGTATTCCTTGAAGCTTTCTCTATCCTTTTGAGTCATGGCTCGGAGTTGATCTCTGTCGGGAGCCATATCCAGATTGTACTTATACTGTTTGACGAAGGCCTCTCCGAGGTCTCGAAAAGTACGAATCTCTGAACTGTCCAAGTTCATGTACCATTTGAGTGCAGCACCAGTTAGGCTGTCTTGAAAATAATGAATGAGCAATTGTTGATTATCAGTCTGAGTTGACATTCTTCGAGCGTACATCACAAGATGACTTTGTGGGCATGAATTCCCTTTGTACTTCTCGAATTCTGGTACTTTGAATTTGTGAGGAATCTTAACATTTGGAACTAGACAGAGGTCTGCAGCATTCTTTCCAAATAGATCTTGTCCTCGGAGAGTCTTGAGTTCCTTCTGCATTTGCAGAAACTGTTCCTGGAACTCGTCCAATCTTTCATACACGCCAGCATCCTCACTTGGAGCGTGATGATATACTTGTCCGCCTTGCGGGGGAAAAGTATGCATAATGGGCTGTGGAGAAGCCATGACAGCAGATCTTGGAATCTCAGCATTTTGTTGTGCGAAACCCATTGCCGTCGCTCTTGGAACTTCAATTTCCAGAGGTTTGTAACCCTCCGGTGGACGCATATCCATGGTGACTTTTGGAGCTTCAGAAGCTGGAGGTATGTACCCTTCTGGAGTAAAGTTATACGGCATGCCCCAAGGTCGATCAGGCGGCATGGTATACTGAGGAATAGGAGTAGAAACAATCTCGGAAACCACAGTCCTTTGTGGTTCTTCTGGCGTTGGTCGATTCTGCGCAACTACCAGGGCTTCTACCATACTATTGAGTCTTTCAACAGTACCTTTGAGAGTATTAATCTCTTCTCTGAGTTCTTCATTCTCTTGCTCAAAGTCTTCCATTCTTTTCTTGCGACTTGAACGAGTGTTGTATGGATGAGACAGCTTGAAAGTCTTGGTTCACCTCCTTCTCCTCCTCTCTTTCTGGAGAAAGGAAAGTGACTATTAGATCCGCGACAATTCTCGTGTCAGTGCGTACGACTAAAGCGATGTATGATATGCAATTAAGTTAATTATTTTTCAAGGAAACACCATAATTACGTTATGAAACATCAAACTTTTATTAATTAAGCGAAAACGCCGTTTTTACACACTTTGAAAATGGAAATACAGAGAAACTGAGAGAAAGGACTCTAAAACTTTGATGATGAGCCGACTTCACGTTCTAACATCTTCTTCTGTTTCTTGAGCTGAGCGTTCTCTGACGTGAGCTGATCGATGATCCAGGAAGCAGGAGGGATATGATGAGAAAGTGACGATTGTGTCACTTGTCGATCGAGTACTTCAAGTAACTCATCCTTCCTTCTTAGGATGTTTTGAATTTCAACATTTTCCGTGTTGACAATTCGATACTTGTTCCTCCAAGCATTCCTTTCTTGGCATACCTTGTTTAATGCCGCTTGCAGTTTTTCAACATCGGTGGAGAAAAGGTAAATTGGTTCCCTTAGGGGAATAGGTTCTTGATGTTGATATGGCATCCTGAGCTTGAATGCTCTGACACGTACCCATTGAAGGTAAGGATCCAGGGAGATGCAAAGATGTTTTCCTAACAATCTTCTCCCTTTGCTGTGAACAAGACGCCAGGCTTGGACAATTTCCTTCTTCAGCATGTTGCCATGATCGTCGATGTTCTTGAAGAACAGACCCTCCAATTGGATGTTACTTGGAATATTTTTCATGGGATAGCCGTATTGACGACGGGCTAAAGCTGGATTGTAACTAATTCCTCCCTTAGTTCCAATAAGGGGTATGTTGGGGAAACTTCCGCAACTGAAGATGATCTTGGTTTCGTCGTTGTCAGGACTACACCAATCAATGTCTGTATGAGTGAGAGACATGATTTTCTGTGACCAGTAAAGGCCATCCCTCATGTTCCAGAAAGTGCTAGACTTCGGCAGGTGTGAAACGAACCATTCGTATAACAGCGGTACGCAGCATGTGATTAATCCTCCTCGCTGCAGGTTTCTTGAATGCACAGAATGATAAGCATCCGCAAGCAAGGTTGGAACTGGATTTCCAATTAAGAAGATCTTAATTGCATTGATGTCGACGAAATCGTTAATGTTAGGGAACAAAAACAATCCGTAGATAAGCAAAGCCAAGATTTCCTCAAAAGCGCTCATATCTTGGATGCTGACGAAGTACCGAGCTTGATCAAACAGGAATTTGGAGGGCAATCCTTGAATTCCTCCTCTACTCACCATATGAGTTCTGATGTCGACTACGTTCAAAGGAGTAGTTGCAGCAATGATAATGTCGTCAGGATTCTTTTCCAAACCGGAGTACGGATCTTGCGCGTACACGGGTATTCCAATCAGACGAGAGTACTCCTCTAACGTAGGCATGAGCTGATAATCTGGAAAGGTGAAGCAGTGATACGTTGGATCGTAAAACTGTACCAAGGTGGGAAGGATCCCAATCCACCATGTTGGTATTGAGCAAAGGCAGAAGTTTTCCATACTTCTCCTTGAAAGCCTGGGGGTTGACCACCAGTTTTCCGAGCTTTCCCAGTTCCTCGACCTGGGGAATCTTGAAGGTGTATTTCCTAGCTCTCTTTCTCCCATAATCCATGGTATAGATCCTTAAGTCCTTTCTCCGTTTCTCTCTTTCTATGAAGTTCAAAACGTTCGTTATTCAGTTTCCTTGAAAAATGACTCGAAAAAGACTCTTTTTGTTTTTAATTGTTTATTAATGAATGATGCATGAATGCATGAATGCACACACAAGAGTTTTAAACAAACATGGCGTTGAAGGGTATAGTGGTGTTATACCCCAAAATTTGCCCACATATTTTTCAAGAAAACTCCAATCTGAAAATTAAGGGTCTCATATAATCATGGATTTTTATTTCAACAAATATCCTGACATATGAAATACTTAGTTTTTAGAATTTTTCTTATACAGTAATTTGGCTTGCAGTGGAATTTATTCTTACGCAAACGCCAAATACTGTTTATTACTTCACACATGCTATTTATTTATTTACAGATAAATAGTACTGACACAATTGGTACAGAGTTAAATCTTTTTGCAGGCGCAGAATCAGGAAACTCAGACTGTACTGGTAACAAGTAGATTATTATTATCTTTTGTTTCCCACTAATTTTTGTACTATATTCCATTATTTGCAAAAATCTTTTCAAATCTCTTTTTTCAAAAATCAAATCTCTCCTTTTTCCAACACTATCTCCACTTTCTTTCAAATCTTACTTCCACTCAAATTTTCCTTTTGTACGGAATCACATCATTCCCCAACGTCTCTTTCCTTCTTTCCATTCTATAAATACCTTTCATTTCTTTCATAAAATCTCACATCAAATTCCAATTCATCTTTCAAATTCCTACCTCATATCTATTTTCTCTTCTTCCCTAACAAGAATGGCAAAGTGGATAGAGACACTGTTTCTTACAGTCATCACCATTGCTACGGTGATCATGACTTTCTTCTGCCTGCATAGTCCTGAGGAGTGTGGACCTGCAATGGTTATTCTCCCAATCATCTACATGTTATTGTTCATAGCATGGGTCATTAATCGTCATTCTTAAAATTTGCCGTATTTCTTATTTCTTAAATGTACCGTTTATTCGTCGTACTGTTCAATATAGTATGTGATATTTGTACTGTCAGTATTAAATGTTGTACTATTTGTCATAATATTGCTTAATTACTAAGATAATATTTTGTGTGTTTTCTGCCAGTCAAATATTCCTATTTCTGTGCATTAAATGATTTTCAGGGTTATTATCGGTAATTTTGCCCGCATACCGTAAATATTAGTTATTTATTATGTCTGTGTTTTTCTAACAAGTCATGTAAATAAACTTTCATTTTTCACATAAAACAAAAACAAAAAACAACAAAAAAGAAAATTAACTTTGACTGTTGATTTTTCACTCTAACTGCTACATCAATACCTGAACAGTCAGTTG